>NW_026045825.1:0-37279 GCF_023898315.1 Schistocerca nitens
GCAAAACCTTCAAAATTGCCGTGACCAGGATTCGAACCTGGGTTTTTGCGGCCACAACGCAATGTCCTAACCACTAGACGATCACTGCCGCGGAGGCGCCCGGGGAAGCAGTTCTCGCGACTGCACCCGCCCGGTACACAGCAAAGCTCAGCCCACTGCGTCAGACGCGATCTCCATTATATGTATACGGGCAAACGAAACGTGCCTGCGCTGTTAGGACACTAACCAGAGTGGTTAGCTGCATTCACCTCCCTGGCAGTGTCTTGCAGTCCTCCAAGTCTGTTGACCACAGGTGGACAGGTGTCGCATCTCTCTCGCCGTCACTTGTGGCCGTCATTCATACTTAACGTGCTTTTCTGCAAGCGTCAGCGTAGCGTCAGTCGAGCAAAGTCGGGACAAGTCGCCTAAGAGGAGCAACAAAATGGTGGATTTCCGGTACCGGGAATCGAACCCGGGCCTCCTGGGTGAGAGCCAGGTATCCTAGCCACTAGACGACACCGGATAACGACACACGCACTCCTCCAACAAACACGGTGAGCGTCCACCCGCTACTTGACGACAACTGCAAAAATTAACGCTTCCACTTCGTAGAACGGCATGCTCTGGACGTATCTCGTGGAGACGAACGCCAGCAATCATGAGACCAAACTGCGCCGGTGAATCCTGTTGTTACACCGCGCACTGTGCTACGACAGTTTAAGAGAGCGACGCTCACGCTTTGCTGCGCTATTTCCTTCGCGGGAAATCAGTGCTCCTGTTTTCGAGACAGAAAACGTTGGCAGCGGTGGGATTCGAACCCACGCCTCCGAAGAGACTGGTGCCTGAAACCAGCGCCTTAGACCGCTCGGCCACGCTACCTACGCGACGCGGCCGCCGCAGGAGCTGCGTTCTACCCCACGAGAACACAGCGCAATGGCACAAAAACGAGAAGTAAAAATTGGCAGCGGTGGGATTCGAACCCACGCCTCCGAAGAGACTGGTGCCTTAAACCAGCGCCTTAGACCGCTCGGCCACGCTACCTGCGCCAGCGTTCCCCGCGTCTCTAGAAAACAGTGCACGACACAGTTTCCTGTTGTGCTGCGACTCGCTGCTCATGCATCGCACCTCAAACAACTGCCCCTTTCGACTATATATTTAACCTCTCAGGCAGCTACCCACGCCCTGGGGCGGCCGAATTTCTTGTTGCTGATAATGAAATGGTAGTGCAACCTGCGGCGTGCGGAACATGAGTGTAAAGTGATGAGAGCATTGTGATTTCAAACACTGGGTGACGATCATGATTGCAGCAACAGCAAGGCAAAACCTTCAAAATTGCCGTGACCAGGATTCGAACCTGGGTTTTTGCGGCCACAACGCAATGTCCTAACCACTAGACGATCACGGCCGCGGAGGCGCCCGGGGAAGCAGTTCTCGCGACTGCACCCGCCCGGTACACAGCAAAGCTCAGCCCACTGCGTCAGACGCGATCTCCATTATATGTATACGGGCAAACGAAACGTGCCTGCGCTGTTAGGACACTAACCAGAGTGGGTAGCTGCATTCATCTCCCTGGCAGTGTCTTGCAGTCCTCCAAGTCTGTTGACCACAGGTGGACAGGTGTCGCATCTCTCTCGCCGTCACTTGTGGCCGTCATTCATACTTAACGTGCTTTTCTGCAAGCGTCAGCGTAGCGTCAGTCGAGCAAAGTCGGGACAAGTCGCCTAAGAGGAGCAACAAAATGGTGGATTTCCGGTACCGGGAATCGAACCCGGGCCTCCTGGGTGAGAGCCAGGTATCCTAGCCACTAGACGACACCGGATAACGACACACGCACTCCTCCAACAAACACGGTGAGCGTCCACCCGCTACTTGACGACATCTGCAAAAATTAACGCTTCCACTTCGTAGAACGGCATGCTCTGGACGTATCTCGTGGAGACGAACGCCAGCAATCATGAGACCAAACTGCGCCGGTGAATCCTGTTGTTACACCGCGCACTGTGCTACGACAGTTTAAGAGAGCGACGCTCACGCTTTGCTGCGCTATTTCCTTCGCGGGAAATCAGTGCTCCTGTTTTCGAGACAGAAAACGTTGGCAGCGGTGGGATTCGAACCCACGCCTCCGAAGAGACTGGTGCCTGAAACCAGCGCCTTAGACCGCTCGGCCACGCTACCTACGCGACGCGGCCGCCGCAGGAGCTGCGTTCTACCCCACGAGAACACAGCGCAATGGCACAAAAACGAGAAGTAAAAATTGGCAGCGGTGGGATTCGAACCCACGCCTCCGAAGAGACTGGTGCCTTAAACCAGCGCCTTAGACCGCTCGGCCACGCTACCTGCGCCAGCGTTCCCCGCGTCTCTAGAAAACAGTGCACGACACAGTTTCCTGTTGTGCTGCGACTCGCTGCTCATGCATCGCACCTCAAACAACTGCCCCTTTCGACTATATATTTAACCTCTCAGGCAGCTACCCACGCCCTGGGGCGGCCGAATTTCTTGTTGCTGATAATGAAATGGTAGTGCAACCTGCGGCGTGCGGAACATGAGTGTAAAGTGATGAGAGCATTGTGATTTCAAACACTGGGTGACGATCATGATTGCAGCAACAGCAAGGCAAAACCTTCAAAATTGCCGTGACCAGGATTCGAACCTGGGTTTTTGCGGCCACAACGCAATGTCCTAACCACTAGACGATCACGGCCGCGGAGGCGCCCGGGGAAGCAGTTCTCGCGACTGCACCCGCCCGGTACACAGCAAAGCTCAGCCCACTGCGTCAGACGCGATCTCCATTATATGTATACGGGCAAACGAAACGTGCCTGCGCTGTTAGGACACTAACCAGAGTGGGTAGCTGCATTCATCTCCCTGGCAGTGTCTTGCAGTCCTCCAAGTCTGTTGACCACAGGTGGACAGGTGTCGCATCTCTCTCGCCGTCACTTGTGGCCGTCATTCATACTTAACGTGCTTTTCTGCAAGCGTCAGCGTAGCGTCAGTCGAGCAAAGTCGGGACAAGTCGCCTAAGAGGAGCAACAAAATGGTGGATTTCCGGTACCGGGAATCGAACCCGGGCCTCCTGGGTGAGAGCCAGGTATCCTAGCCACTAGACGACACCGGATAACGACACACGCACTCCTCCAACAAACACGGTGAGCGTCCACCCGCTACTTGACGACAACTGCAAAAATTAACGCTTCCACTTCGTAGAACGGCATGCTCTGGACGTATCTCGTGGAGACGAACGCCAGCAATCATGAGACCAAACTGCGCCGGTGAATCCTGTTGTTACACCGCGCACTGTGCTACGACAGTTTAAGAGAGCGACGCTCACGCTTTGCTGCGCTATTTCCTTCGCGGGAAATCAGTGCTCCTGTTTTCGAGACAGAAAACGTTGGCAGCGGTGGGATTCGAACCCACGCCTCCGAAGAGACTGGTGCCTGAAACCAGCGCCTTAGACCGCTCGGCCACGCTACCTACGCGACGCGGCCGCCGCAGGAGCTGCGTTCTACCCCACGAGAACACAGCGCAATGGCACAAAAACGAGAAGTAAAAATTGGCAGCGGTGGGATTCGAACCCACGCCTCCGAAGAGACTGGTGCCTTAAACCAGCGCCTTAGACCGCTCGGCCACGCTACCTGCGCCAGCGTTCCCCGCGTCTCTAGAAAACAGTGCACGACACAGTTTCCTGTTGTGCTGCGACTCGCTGCTCATGCATCGCACCTCAAACAACTGCCCCTTTCGACTATAGATTTAACCTCTCAGGCAGCTACCCACGCCCTGGGGCGGCCGAATTTCTTGTTGCTGATAATGAAACGGTAGTGCAACCTGCGGCGTGCGGAACATGAGTGTAAAGTGATGAGAGCATTGTGATTTCAAACACTGGGTGACGATCATGATTGCAGCAACAGCAAGGCAAAACCTTCAAAATTGCCGTGACCAGGATTCGAACCTGGGTTTTTGCGGCCACAACGCAATGTCCTAACCACTAGACGATCACTGCCGCGGAGGCGCCCGGGGAAGCAGTTCTCGCGACTGCACCCGCCCGGTACACAGCAAAGCTCAGCCCACTGCGTCAGACGCGATCTCCATTATATGTATACGGGCAAACGAAACGTGCCTGCGCTGTTAGGACACTAACCAGAGTGGTTAGCTGCATTCACCTCCCTGGCAGTGTCTTGCAGTCCTCCAAGTCTGTTGACCACAGGTGGACAGGTGTCGCATCTCTCTCGCCGTCACTTGTGGCCGTCATTCATACTTAACGTGCTTTTCTGCAAGCGTCAGCGTAGCGTCAGTCGAGCAAAGTCGGGACAAGTCGCCTAAGAGGAGCAACAAAATGGTGGATTTCCGGTACCGGGAATCGAACCCGGGCCTCCTGGGTGAGAGCCAGGTATCCTAGCCACTAGACGACACCGGATAACGACACACGCACTCCTCCAACAAACACGGTGAGCGTCCACCCGCTACTTGACGACAACTGCAAAAATTAACGCTTCCACTTCGTAGAACGGCATGCTCTGGACGTATCTCGTGGAGACGAACGCCAGCAATCATGAGACCAAACTGCGCCGGTGAATCCTGTTGTTACACCGCGCACTGTGCTACGACAGTTTAAGAGAGCGACGCTCACGCTTTGCTGCGCTATTTCCTTCGCGGGAAATCAGTGCTCCTGTTTTCGAGACAGAAAACGTTGGCAGCGGTGGGATTCGAACCCACGCCTCCGAAGAGACTGGTGCCTGAAACCAGCGCCTTAGACCGCTCGGCCACGCTACCTACGCGACGCGGCCGCCGCAGGAGCTGCGTTCTACCCCACGAGAACACAGCGCAATGGCACAAAAACGAGAAGTAAAAATTGGCAGCGGTGGGATTCGAACCCACGCCTCCGAAGAGACTGGTGCCTTAAACCAGCGCCTTAGACCGCTCGGCCACGCTACCTGCGCCAGCGTTCCCCGCGTCTCTAGAAAACAGTGCACGACACAGTTTCCTGTTGTGCTGCGACTCGCTGCTCATGCATCGCACCTCAAACAACTGCCCCTTTCGACTATAGATTTAACCTCTCAGGCAGCTACCCACGCCCTGGGGCGGCCGAATTTCTTGTTGCTGATAATGAAACGGTAGTGCAACCTGCGGCGTGCGGAACATGAGTGTAAAGTGATGAGAGCATTGTGATTTCAAACACTGGGTGACGATCATGATTGCAGCAACAGCAAGGCAAAACCTTCAAAATTGCCGTGACCAGGATTCGAACCTGGGTTTTTGCGGCCACAACGCAATGTCCTAACCACTAGACGATCACGGCCGCGGAGGCGCCCGGGGAAGCAGTTCTCGCGACTGCACCCGCCCGGTACACAGCAAAGCTCAGCCCACTGCGTCAGACGCGATCTCCATTATATGTATACGGGCAAACGAAACGTGCCTGCGCTGTTAGGACACTAACCAGAGTGGTTAGCTGCATTCACCTCCCTGGCAGTGTCTTGCAGTCCTCCAAGTCTGTTGACCACAGGTGGACAGGTGTCGCATCTCTCTCGCCGTCACTTGTGGCCGTCATTCATACTTAACGTGCTTTTCTGCAAGCGTCAGCGTAGCGTCAGTCGAGCAAAGTCGGGACAAGTCGCCTAAGAGGAGCAACAAAATGGTGGATTTCCGGTACCGGGAATCGAACCCGGGCCTCCTGGGTGAGAGCCAGGTATCCTAGCCACTAGACGACACCGGATAACGACACACGCACTCCTCCAACAAACACGGTGAGCGTCCACCCGCTACTTGACGACAACTGCAAAAATTAACGCTTCCACTTCGTAGAACGGCATGCTCTGGACGTATCTCGTGGAGACGAACGCCAGCAATCATGAGACCAAACTGCGCCGGTGAATCCTGTTGTTACACCGCGCACTGTGCTACGACAGTTTAAGAGAGCGACGCTCACGCTTTGCTGCGCTATTTCCTTCGCGGGAAATCAGTGCTCCTGTTTTCGAGACAGAAAACGTTGGCAGCGGTGGGATTCGAACCCACGCCTCCGAAGAGACTGGTGCCTGAAACCAGCGCCTTAGACCGCTCGGCCACGCTACCTACGCGACGCGGCCGCCGCAGGAGCTGCGTTCTACCCCACGAGAACACAGCGCAATGGCACAAAAACGAGAAGTAAAAATTGGCAGCGGTGGGATTCGAACCCACGCCTCCGAAGAGACTGGTGCCTTAAACCAGCGCCTTAGACCGCTCGGCCACGCTACCTGCGCCAGCGTTCCCCGCGTCTCTAGAAAACAGTGCACGACACAGTTTCCTGTTGTGCTGCGACTCGCTGCTCATGCATCGCACCTCAAACAACTGCCCCTTTCGACTATATATTTAACCTCTCAGGCAGCTACCCACGCCCTGGGGCGGCCGAATTTCTTGTTGCTGATAATGAAATGGTAGTGCAACCTGCGGCGTGCGGAACATGAGTGTAAAGTGATGAGAGCATTGTGATTTCAAACACTGGGTGACGATCATGATTGCAGCAACAGCAAGGCAAAACCTTCAAAATTGCCGTGACCAGGATTCGAACCTGGGTTTTTGCGGCCACAACGCAATGTCCTAACCACTAGACGATCACGGCCGCGGAGGCGCCCGGGGAAGCAGTTCTCGCGACTGCACCCGCCCGGTACACAGCAAAGCTCAGCCCACTGCGTCAGACGCGATCTCCATTATATGTATACGGGCAAACGAAACGTGCCTGCGCTGTTAGGACACTAACCAGAGTGGGTAGCTGCATTCATCTCCCTGGCAGTGTCTTGCAGTCCTCCAAGTCTGTTGACCACAGGTGGACAGGTGTCGCATCTCTCTCGCCGTCACTTGTGGCCGTCATTCATACTTAACGTGCTTTTCTGCAAGCGTCAGCGTAGCGTCAGTCGAGCAAAGTCGGGACAAGTCGCCTAAGAGGAGCAACAAAATGGTGGATTTCCGGTACCGGGAATCGAACCCGGGCCTCCTGGGTGAGAGCCAGGTATCCTAGCCACTAGACGACACCGGATAACGACACACGCACTCCTCCAACAAACACGGTGAGCGTCCACCCGCTACTTGACGACATCTGCAAAAATTAACGCTTCCACTTCGTAGAACGGCATGCTCTGGACGTATCTCGTGGAGACGAACGCCAGCAATCATGAGACCAAACTGCGCCGGTGAATCCTGTTGTTACACCGCGCACTGTGCTACGACAGTTTAAGAGAGCGACGCTCACGCTTTGCTGCGCTATTTCCTTCGCGGGAAATCAGTGCTCCTGTTTTCGAGACAGAAAACGTTGGCAGCGGTGGGATTCGAACCCACGCCTCCGAAGAGACTGGTGCCTGAAACCAGCGCCTTAGACCGCTCGGCCACGCTACCTACGCGACGCGGCCGCCGCAGGAGCTGCGTTCTACCCCACGAGAACACAGCGCAATGGCACAAAAACGAGAAGTAAAAATTGGCAGCGGTGGGATTCGAACCCACGCCTCCGAAGAGACTGGTGCCTTAAACCAGCGCCTTAGACCGCTCGGCCACGCTACCTGCGCCAGCGTTCCCCGCGTCTCTAGAAAACAGTGCACGACACAGTTTCCTGTTGTGCTGCGACTCGCTGCTCATGCATCGCACCTCAAACAACTGCCCCTTTCGACTATATATTTAACCTCTCAGGCAGCTACCCACGCCCTGGGGCGGCCGAATTTCTTGTTGCTGATAATGAAATGGTAGTGCAACCTGCGGCGTGCGGAACATGAGTGTAAAGTGATGAGAGCATTGTGATTTCAAACACTGGGTGACGATCATGATTGCAGCAACAGCAAGGCAAAACCTTCAAAATTGCCGTGACCAGGATTCGAACCTGGGTTTTTGCGGCCACAACGCAATGTCCTAACCACTAGACGATCACGGCCGCGGAGGCGCCCGGGGAAGCAGTTCTCGCGACTGCACCCGCCCGGTACACAGCAAAGCTCAGCCCACTGCGTCAGACGCGATCTCCATTATATGTATACGGGCAAACGAAACGTGCCTGCGCTGTTAGGACACTAACCAGAGTGGGTAGCTGCATTCATCTCCCTGGCAGTGTCTTGCAGTCCTCCAAGTCTGTTGACCACAGGTGGACAGGTGTCGCATCTCTCTCGCCGTCACTTGTGGCCGTCATTCATACTTAACGTGCTTTTCTGCAAGCGTCAGCGTAGCGTCAGTCGAGCAAAGTCGGGACAAGTCGCCTAAGAGGAGCAACAAAATGGTGGATTTCCGGTACCGGGAATCGAACCCGGGCCTCCTGGGTGAGAGCCAGGTATCCTAGCCACTAGACGACACCGGATAACGACACACGCACTCCTCCAACAAACACGGTGAGCGTCCACCCGCTACTTGACGACATCTGCAAAAATTAACGCTTCCACTTCGTAGAACGGCATGCTCTGGACGTATCTCGTGGAGACGAACGCCAGCAATCATGAGACCAAACTGCGCCGGTGAATCCTGTTGTTACACCGCGCACTGTGCTACGACAGTTTAAGAGAGCGACGCTCACGCTTTGCTGCGCTATTTCCTTCGCGGGAAATCAGTGCTCCTGTTTTCGAGACAGAAAACGTTGGCAGCGGTGGGATTCGAACCCACGCCTCCGAAGAGACTGGTGCCTGAAACCAGCGCCTTAGACCGCTCGGCCACGCTACCTACGCGACGCGGCCGCCGCAGGAGCTGCGTTCTACCCCACGAGAACACAGCGCAATGGCACAAAAACGAGAAGTAAAAATTGGCAGCGGTGGGATTCGAACCCACGCCTCCGAAGAGACTGGTGCCTTAAACCAGCGCCTTAGACCGCTCGGCCACGCTACCTGCGCCAGCGTTCCCCGCGTCTCTAGAAAACAGTGCACGACACAGTTTCCTGTTGTGCTGCGACTCGCTGCTCATGCATCGCACCTCAAACAACTGCCCCTTTCGACTATATATTTAACCTCTCAGGCAGCTACCCACGCCCTGGGGCGGCCGAATTTCTTGTTGCTGATAATGAAATGGTAGTGCAACCTGCGGCGTGCGGAACATGAGTGTAAAGTGATGAGAGCATTGTGATTTCAAACACTGGGTGACGATCATGATTGCAGCAACAGCAAGGCAAAACCTTCAAAATTGCCGTGACCAGGATTCGAACCTGGGTTTTTGCGGCCACAACGCAATGTCCTAACCACTAGACGATCACGGCCGCGGAGGCGCCCGGGGAAGCAGTTCTCGCGACTGCACCCGCCCGGTACACAGCAAAGCTCAGCCCACTGCGTCAGACGCGATCTCCATTATATGTATACGGGCAAACGAAACGTGCCTGCGCTGTTAGGACACTAACCAGAGTGGGTAGCTGCATTCATCTCCCTGGCAGTGTCTTGCAGTCCTCCAAGTCTGTTGACCACAGGTGGACAGGTGTCGCATCTCTCTCGCCGTCACTTGTGGCCGTCATTCATACTTAACGTGCTTTTCTGCAAGCGTCAGCGTAGCGTCAGTCGAGCAAAGTCGGGACAAGTCGCCTAAGAGGAGCAACAAAATGGTGGATTTCCGGTACCGGGAATCGAACCCGGGCCTCCTGGGTGAGAGCCAGGTATCCTAGCCACTAGACGACACCGGATAACGACACACGCACTCCTCCAACAAACACGGTGAGCGTCCACCCGCTACTTGACGACATCTGCAAAAATTAACGCTTCCACTTCGTAGAACGGCATGCTCTGGACGTATCTCGTGGAGACGAACGCCAGCAATCATGAGACCAAACTGCGCCGGTGAATCCTGTTGTTACACCGCGCACTGTGCTACGACAGTTTAAGAGAGCGACGCTCACGCTTTGCTGCGCTATTTCCTTCGCGGGAAATCAGTGCTCCTGTTTTCGAGACAGAAAACGTTGGCAGCGGTGGGATTCGAACCCACGCCTCCGAAGAGACTGGTGCCTGAAACCAGCGCCTTAGACCGCTCGGCCACGCTACCTACGCGACGCGGCCGCCGCAGGAGCTGCGTTCTACCCCACGAGAACACAGCGCAATGGCACAAAAACGAGAAGTAAAAATTGGCAGCGGTGGGATTCGAACCCACGCCTCCGAAGAGACTGGTGCCTTAAACCAGCGCCTTAGACCGCTCGGCCACGCTACCTGCGCCAGCGTTCCCCGCGTCTCTAGAAAACAGTGCACGACACAGTTTCCTGTTGTGCTGCGACTCGCTGCTCATGCATCGCACCTCAAACAACTGCCCCTTTCGACTATATATTTAACCTCTCAGGCAGCTACCCACGCCCTGGGGCGGCCGAATTTCTTGTTGCTGATAATGAAATGGTAGTGCAACCTGCGGCGTGCGGAACATGAGTGTAAAGTGATGAGAGCATTGTGATTTCAAACACTGGGTGACGATCATGATTGCAGCAACAGCAAGGCAAAACCTTCAAAATTGCCGTGACCAGGATTCGAACCTGGGTTTTTGCGGCCACAACGCAATGTCCTAACCACTAGACGATCACGGCCGCGGAGGCGCCCGGGGAAGCAGTTCTCGCGACTGCACCCGCCCGGTACACAGCAAAGCTCAGCCCACTGCGTCAGACGCGATCTCCATTATATGTATACGGGCAAACGAAACGTGCCTGCGCTGTTAGGACACTAACCAGAGTGGGTAGCTGCATTCATCTCCCTGGCAGTGTCTTGCAGTCCTCCAAGTCTGTTGACCACAGGTGGACAGGTGTCGCATCTCTCTCGCCGTCACTTGTGGCCGTCATTCATACTTAACGTGCTTTTCTGCAAGCGTCAGCGTAGCGTCAGTCGAGCAAAGTCGGGACAAGTCGCCTAAGAGGAGCAACAAAATGGTGGATTTCCGGTACCGGGAATCGAACCCGGGCCTCCTGGGTGAGAGCCAGGTATCCTAGCCACTAGACGACACCGGATAACGACACACGCACTCCTCCAACAAACACGGTGAGCGTCCACCCGCTACTTGACGACATCTGCAAAAATTAACGCTTCCACTTCGTAGAACGGCATGCTCTGGACGTATCTCGTGGAGACGAACGCCAGCAATCATGAGACCAAACTGCGCCGGTGAATCCTGTTGTTACACCGCGCACTGTGCTACGACAGTTTAAGAGAGCGACGCTCACGCTTTGCTGCGCTATTTCCTTCGCGGGAAATCAGTGCTCCTGTTTTCGAGACAGAAAACGTTGGCAGCGGTGGGATTCGAACCCACGCCTCCGAAGAGACTGGTGCCTGAAACCAGCGCCTTAGACCGCTCGGCCACGCTACCTACGCGACGCGGCCGCCGCAGGAGCTGCGTTCTACCCCACGAGAACACAGCGCAATGGCACAAAAACGAGAAGTAAAAATTGGCAGCGGTGGGATTCGAACCCACGCCTCCGAAGAGACTGGTGCCTTAAACCAGCGCCTTAGACCGCTCGGCCACGCTACCTGCGCCAGCGTTCCCCGCGTCTCTAGAAAACAGTGCACGACACAGTTTCCTGTTGTGCTGCGACTCGCTGCTCATGCATCGCACCTCAAACAACTGCCCCTTTCGACTATATATTTAACCTCTCAGGCAGCTACCCACGCCCTGGGGCGGCCGAATTTCTTGTTGCTGATAATGAAATGGTAGTGCAACCTGCGGCGTGCGGAACATGAGTGTAAAGTGATGAGAGCATTGTGATTTCAAACACTGGGTGACGATCATGATTGCAGCAACAGCAAGGCAAAACCTTCAAAATTGCCGTGACCAGGATTCGAACCTGGGTTTTTGCGGCCACAACGCAATGTCCTAACCACTAGACGATCACGGCCGCGGAGGCGCCCGGGGAAGCAGTTCTCGCGACTGCACCCGCCCGGTACACAGCAAAGCTCAGCCCACTGCGTCAGACGCGATCTCCATTATATGTATACGGGCAAACGAAACGTGCCTGCGCTGTTAGGACACTAACCAGAGTGGGTAGCTGCATTCATCTCCCTGGCAGTGTCTTGCAGTCCTCCAAGTCTGTTGACCACAGGTGGACAGGTGTCGCATCTCTCTCGCCGTCACTTGTGGCCGTCATTCATACTTAACGTGCTTTTCTGCAAGCGTCAGCGTAGCGTCAGTCGAGCAAAGTCGGGACAAGTCGCCTAAGAGGAGCAACAAAATGGTGGATTTCCGGTACCGGGAATCGAACCCGGGCCTCCTGGGTGAGAGCCAGGTATCCTAGCCACTAGACGACACCGGATAACGACACACGCACTCCTCCAACAAACACGGTGAGCGTCCACCCGCTACTTGACGACATCTGCAAAAATTAACGCTTCCACTTCGTAGAACGGCATGCTCTGGACGTATCTCGTGGAGACGAACGCCAGCAATCATGAGACCAAACTGCGCCGGTGAATCCTGTTGTTACACCGCGCACTGTGCTACGACAGTTTAAGAGAGCGACGCTCACGCTTTGCTGCGCTATTTCCTTCGCGGGAAATCAGTGCTCCTGTTTTCGAGACAGAAAACGTTGGCAGCGGTGGGATTCGAACCCACGCCTCCGAAGAGACTGGTGCCTGAAACCAGCGCCTTAGACCGCTCGGCCACGCTACCTACGCGACGCGGCCGCCGCAGGAGCTGCGTTCTACCCCACGAGAACACAGCGCAATGGCACAAAAACGAGAAGTAAAAATTGGCAGCGGTGGGATTCGAACCCACGCCTCCGAAGAGACTGGTGCCTTAAACCAGCGCCTTAGACCGCTCGGCCACGCTACCTGCGCCAGCGTTCCCCGCGTCTCTAGAAAACAGTGCACGACACAGTTTCCTGTTGTGCTGCGACTCGCTGCTCATGCATCGCACCTCAAACAACTGCCCCTTTCGACTATATATTTAACCTCTCAGGCAGCTACCCACGCCCTGGGGCGGCCGAATTTCTTGTTGCTGATAATGAAATGGTAGTGCAACCTGCGGCGTGCGGAACATGAGTGTAAAGTGATGAGAGCATTGTGATTTCAAACACTGGGTGACGATCATGATTGCAGCAACAGCAAGGCAAAACCTTCAAAATTGCCGTGACCAGGATTCGAACCTGGGTTTTTGCGGCCACAACGCAATGTCCTAACCACTAGACGATCACGGCCGCGGAGGCGCCCGGGGAAGCAGTTCTCGCGACTGCACCCGCCCGGTACACAGCAAAGCTCAGCCCACTGCGTCAGACGCGATCTCCATTATATGTATACGGGCAAACGAAACGTGCCTGCGCTGTTAGGACACTAACCAGAGTGGGTAGCTGCATTCATCTCCCTGGCAGTGTCTTGCAGTCCTCCAAGTCTGTTGACCACAGGTGGACAGGTGTCGCATCTCTCTCGCCGTCACTTGTGGCCGTCATTCATACTTAACGTGCTTTTCTGCAAGCGTCAGCGTAGCGTCAGTCGAGCAAAGTCGGGACAAGTCGCCTAAGAGGAGCAACAAAATGGTGGATTTCCGGTACCGGGAATCGAACCCGGGCCTCCTGGGTGAGAGCCAGGTATCCTAGCCACTAGACGACACCGGATAACGACACACGCACTCCTCCAACAAACACGGTGAGCGTCCACCCGCTACTTGACGACATCTGCAAAAATTAACGCTTCCACTTCGTAGAACGGCATGCTCTGGACGTATCTCGTGGAGACGAACGCCAGCAATCATGAGACCAAACTGCGCCGGTGAATCCTGTTGTTACACCGCGCACTGTGCTACGACAGTTTAAGAGAGCGACGCTCACGCTTTGCTGCGCTATTTCCTTCGCGGGAAATCAGTGCTCCTGTTTTCGAGACAGAAAACGTTGGCAGCGGTGGGATTCGAACCCACGCCTCCGAAGAGACTGGTGCCTGAAACCAGCGCCTTAGACCGCTCGGCCACGCTACCTACGCGACGCGGCCGCCGCAGGAGCTGCGTTCTACCCCACGAGAACACAGCGCAATGGCACAAAAACGAGAAGTAAAAATTGGCAGCGGTGGGATTCGAACCCACGCCTCCGAAGAGACTGGTGCCTTAAACCAGCGCCTTAGACCGCTCGGCCACGCTACCTGCGCCAGCGTTCCCCGCGTCTCTAGAAAACAGTGCACGACACAGTTTCCTGTTGTGCTGCGACTCGCTGCTCATGCATCGCACCTCAAACAACTGCCCCTTTCGACTATATATTTAACCTCTCAGGCAGCTACCCACGCCCTGGGGCGGCCGAATTTCTTGTTGCTGATAATGAAATGGTAGTGCAACCTGCGGCGTGCGGAACATGAGTGTAAAGTGATGAGAGCATTGTGATTTCAAACACTGGGTGACGATCATGATTGCAGCAACAGCAAGGCAAAACCTTCAAAATTGCCGTGACCAGGATTCGAACCTGGGTTTTTGCGGCCACAACGCAATGTCCTAACCACTAGACGATCACGGCCGCGGAGGCGCCCGGGGAAGCAGTTCTCGCGACTGCACCCGCCCGGTACACAGCAAAGCTCAGCCCACTGCGTCAGACGCGATCTCCATTATATGTATACGGGCAAACGAAACGTGCCTGCGCTGTTAGGACACTAACCAGAGTGGGTAGCTGCATTCATCTCCCTGGCAGTGTCTTGCAGTCCTCCAAGTCTGTTGACCACAGGTGGACAGGTGTCGCATCTCTCTCGCCGTCACTTGTGGCCGTCATTCATACTTAACGTGCTTTTCTGCAAGCGTCAGCGTAGCGTCAGTCGAGCAAAGTCGGGACAAGTCGCCTAAGAGGAGCAACAAAATGGTGGATTTCCGGTACCGGGAATCGAACCCGGGCCTCCTGGGTGAGAGCCAGGTATCCTAGCCACTAGACGACACCGGATAACGACACACGCACTCCTCCAACAAACACGGTGAGCGTCCACCCGCTACTTGACGACATCTGCAAAAATTAACGCTTCCACTTCGTAGAACGGCATGCTCTGGACGTATCTCGTGGAGACGAACGCCAGCAATCATGAGACCAAACTGCGCCGGTGAATCCTGTTGTTACACCGCGCACTGTGCTACGACAGTTTAAGAGAGCGACGCTCACGCTTTGCTGCGCTATTTCCTTCGCGGGAAATCAGTGCTCCTGTTTTCGAGACAGAAAACGTTGGCAGCGGTGGGATTCGAACCCACGCCTCCGAAGAGACTGGTGCCTGAAACCAGCGCCTTAGACCGCTCGGCCACGCTACCTACGCGACGCGGCCACCGCAGGAGCTGCGTTCTACCCCACGAGAACACAGCGCAATGGCACAAAAACGAGAAGTAAAAATTGGCAGCGGTGGGATTCGAACCCACGCCTCCGAAGAGACTGGTGCCTTAAACCAGCGCCTTAGACCGCTCGGCCACGCTACCTGCGCCAGCGTTCCCCGCGTCTCTAGAAAACAGTGCACGACACAGTTTCCTGTTGTGCTGCGACTCGCTGCTCATGCATCGCACCTCAAACAACTGCCCCTTTCGACTATATATTTAACCTCTCAGGCAGCTACCCACGCCCTGGGGCGGCCGAATTTCTTGTTGCTGATAATGAAATGGTAGTGCAACCTGCGGCGTGCGGAACATGAGTGTAAAGTGATGAGAGCATTGTGATTTCAAACACTGGGTGACGATCATGATTGCAGCAACAGCAAGGCAAAACCTTCAAAATTGCCGTGACCAGGATTCGAACCTGGGTTTTTGCGGCCACAACGCAATGTCCTAACCACTAGACGATCACGGCCGCGGAGGCGCCCGGGGAAGCAGTTCTCGCGACTGCACCCGCCCGGTACACAGCAAAGCTCAGCCCACTGCGTCAGACGCGATCTCCATTATATGTATACGGGCAAACGAAACGTGCCTGCGCTGTTAGGACACTAACCAGAGTGGGTAGCTGCATTCATCTCCCTGGCAGTGTCTTGCAGTCCTCCAAGTCTGTTGACCACAGGTGGACAGGTGTCGCATCTCTCTCGCCGTCACTTGTGGCCGTCATTCATACTTAACGTGCTTTTCTGCAAGCGTCAGCGTAGCGTCAGTCGAGCAAAGTCGGGACAAGTCGCCTAAGAGGAGCAACAAAATGGTGGATTTCCGGTACCGGGAATCGAACCCGGGCCTCCTGGGTGAGAGCCAGGTATCCTAGCCACTAGACGACACCGGATAACGACACACGCACTCCTCCAACAAACACGGTGAGCGTCCACCCGCTACTTGACGACATCTGCAAAAATTAACGCTTCCACTTCGTAGAACGGCATGCTCTGGACGTATCTCGTGGAGACGAACGCCAGCAATCATGAGACCAAACTGCGCCGGTGAATCCTGTTGTTACACCGCGCACTGTGCTACGACAGTTTAAGAGAGCGACGCTCACGCTTTGCTGCGCTATTTCCTTCGCGGGAAATCAGTGCTCCTGTTTTCGAGACAGAAAACGTTGGCAGCGGTGGGATTCGAACCCACGCCTCCGAAGAGACTGGTGCCTGAAACCAGCGCCTTAGACCGCTCGGCCACGCTACCTACGCGACGCGGCCGCCGCAGGAGCTGCGTTCTACCCCACGAGAACACAGCGCAATGGCACAAAAACGAGAAGTAAAAATTGGCAGCGGTGGGATTCGAACCCACGCCTCCGAAGAGACTGGTGCCTTAAACCAGCGCCTTAGACCGCTCGGCCACGCTACCTGCGCCAGCGTTCCCCGCGTCTCTAGAAAACAGTGCACGACACAGTTTCCTGTTGTGCTGCGACTCGCTGCTCATGCATCGCACCTCAAACAACTGCCCCTTTCGACTATATATTTAACCTCTCAGGCAGCTACCCACGCCCTGGGGCGGCCGAATTTCTTGTTGCTGATAATGAAATGGTAGTGCAACCTGCGGCGTGCGGAACATGAGTGTAAAGTGATGAGAGCATTGTGATTTCAAACACTGGGTGACGATCATGATTGCAGCAACAGCAAGGCAAAACCTTCAAAATTGCCGTGACCAGGATTCGAACCTGGGTTTTTGCGGCCACAACGCAATGTCCTAACCACTAGACGATCACGGCCGCGGAGGCGCCCGGGGAAGCAGTTCTCGCGACTGCACCCGCCCGGTACACAGCAAAGCTCAGCCCACTGCGTCAGACGCGATCTCCATTATATGTATACGGGCAAACGAAACGTGCCTGCGCTGTTAGGACACTAACCAGAGTGGGTAGCTGCATTCATCTCCCTGGCAGTGTCTTGCAGTCCTCCAAGTCTGTTGACCACAGGTGGACAGGTGTCGCATCTCTCTCGCCGTCACTTGTGGCCGTCATTCATACTTAACGTGCTTTTCTGCAAGCGTCAGCGTAGCGTCAGTCGAGCAAAGTCGGGACAAGTCGCCTAAGAGGAGCAACAAAATGGTGGATTTCCGGTACCGGGAATCGAACCCGGGCCTCCTGGGTGAGAGCCAGGTATCCTAGCCACTAGACGACACCGGATAACGACACACGCACTCCTCCAACAAACACGGTGAGCGTCCACCCGCTACTTGACGACAACTGCAAAAATTAACGCTTCCACTTCGTAGAACGGCATGCTCTGGACGTATCTCGTGGAGACGAACGCCAGCAATCATGAGACCAAACTGCGCCGGTGAATCCTGTTGTTACACCGCGCACTGTGCTACGACAGTTTAAGAGAGCGACGCTCACGCTTTGCTGCGCTATTTCCTTCGCGGGAAATCAGTGCTCCTGTTTTCGAGACAGAAAACGTTGGCAGCGGTGGGATTCGAACCCACGCCTCCGAAGAGACTGGTGCCTGAAACCAGCGCCTTAGACCGCTCGGCCACGCTACCTACGCGACGCGGCCGCCGCAGGAGCTGCGTTCTACCCCACGAGAACACAGCGCAATGGCACAAAAACGAGAAGTAAAAATTGGCAGCGGTGGGATTCGAACCCACGCCTCCGAAGAGACTGGTGCCTTAAACCAGCGCCTTAGACCGCTCGGCCACGCTACCTGCGCCAGCGTTCCCCGCGTCTCTAGAAAACAGTGCACGACACAGTTTCCTGTTGTGCTGCGACTCGCTGCTCATGCATCGCACCTCAAACAACTGCCCCTTTCGACTATATATTTAACCTCTCAGGCAGCTACCCACGCCCTGGGGCGGCCGAATTTCTTGTTGCTGATAATGAAATGGTAGTGCAACCTGCGGCGTGCGGAACATGAGTGTAAAGTGATGAGAGCATTGTGATTTCAAACACTGGGTGACGATCATGATTGCAGCAACAGCAAGGCAAAACCTTCAAAATTGCCGTGACCAGGATTCGAACCTGGGTTTTTGCGGCCACAACGCAATGTCCTAACCACTAGACGATCACGGCCGCGGAGGCGCCCGGGGAAGCAGTTCTCGCGACTGCACCCGCCCGGTACACAGCAAAGCTCAGCCCACTGCGTCAGACGCGATCTCCATTATATGTATACGGGCAAACGAAACGTGCCTGCGCTGTTAGGACACTAACCAGAGTGGGTAGCTGCATTCATCTCCCTGGCAGTGTCTTGCAGTCCTCCAAGTCTGTTGACCACAGGTGGACAGGTGTCGCATCTCTCTCGCCGTCACTTGTGGCCGTCATTCATACTTAACGTGCTTTTCTGCAAGCGTCAGCGTAGCGTCAGTCGAGCAAAGTCGGGACAAGTCGCCTAAGAGGAGCAACAAAATGGTGGATTTCCGGTACCGGGAATCGAACCCGGGCCTCCTGGGTGAGAGCCAGGTATCCTAGCCACTAGACGACACCGGATAACGACACACGCACTCCTCCAACAAACACGGTGAGCGTCCACCCGCTACTTGACGACAACTGCAAAAATTAACGCTTCCACTTCGTAGAACGGCATGCTCTGGACGTATCTCGTGGAGACGAACGCCAGCAATCATGAGACCAAACTGCGCCGGTGAATCCTGTTGTTACACCGCGCACTGTGCTACGACAGTTTAAGAGAGCGACGCTCACGCTTTGCTGCGCTATTTCCTTCGCGGGAAATCAGTGCTCCTGTTTTCGAGACAGAAAACGTTGGCAGCGGTGGGATTCGAACCCACGCCTCCGAAGAGACTGGTGCCTGAAACCAGCGCCTTAGACCGCTCGGCCACGCTACCTACGCGACGCGGCCGCCGCAGGAGCTGCGTTCTACCCCACGAGAACACAGCGCAATGGCACAAAAACGAGAAGTAAAAATTGGCAGCGGTGGGATTCGAACCCACGCCTCCGAAGAGACTGGTGCCTTAAACCAGCGCCTTAGACCGCTCGGCCACGCTACCTGCGCCAGCGTTCCCCGCGTCTCTAGAAAACAGTGCACGACACAGTTTCCTGTTGTGCTGCGACTCGCTGCTCATGCATCGCACCTCAAACAACTGCCCCTTTCGACTATATATTTAACCTCTCAGGCAGCTACCCACGCCCTGGGGCGGCCGAATTTCTTGTTGCTGATAATGAAATGGTAGTGCAACCTGCGGCGTGCGGAACATGAGTGTAAAGTGATGAGAGCATTGTGATTTCAAACACTGGGTGACGATCATGATTGCAGCAACAGCAAGGCAAAACCTTCAAAATTGCCGTGACCAGGATTCGAACCTGGGTTTTTGCGGCCACAACGCAATGTCCTAACCACTAGACGATCACGGCCGCGGAGGCGCCCGGGGAAGCAGTTCTCGCGACTGCACCCGCCCGGTACACAGCAAAGCTCAGCCCACTGCGTCAGACGCGATCTCCATTATATGTATACGGGCAAACGAAACGTGCCTGCGCTGTTAGGACACTAACCAGAGTGGGTAGCTGCATTCATCTCCCTGGCAGTGTCTTGCAGTCCTCCAAGTCTGTTGACCACAGGTGGACAGGTGTCGCATCTCTCTCGCCGTCACTTGTGGCCGTCATTCATACTTAACGTGCTTTTCTGCAAGCGTCAGCGTAGCGTCAGTCGAGCAAAGTCGGGACAAGTCGCCTAAGAGGAGCAACAAAATGGTGGATTTCCGGTACCGGGAATCGAACCCGGGCCTCCTGGGTGAGAGCCAGGTATCCTAGCCACTAGACGACACCGGATAACGACACACGCACTCCTCCAACAAACACGGTGAGCGTCCACCCGCTACTTGACGACAACTGCAAAAATTAACGCTTCCACTTCGTAGAACGGCATGCTCTGGACGTATCTCGTGGAGACGAACGCCAGCAATCATGAGACCAAACTGCGCCGGTGAATCCTGTTGTTACACCGCGCACTGTGCTACGACAGTTTAAGAGAGCGACGCTCACGCTTTGCTGCGCTATTTCCTTCGCGGGAAATCAGTGCTCCTGTTTTCGAGACAGAAAACGTTGGCAGCGGTGGGATTCGAACCCACGCCTCCGAAGAGACTGGTGCCTGAAACCAGCGCCTTAGACCGCTCGGCCACGCTACCTACGCGACGCGGCCGCCGCAGGAGCTGCGTTCTACCCCACGAGAACACAGCGCAATGGCACAAAAACGAGAAGTAAAAATTGGCAGCGGTGGGATTCGAACCCACGCCTCCGAAGAGACTGGTGCCTTAAACCAGCGCCTTAGACCGCTCGGCCACGCTACCTGCGCCAGCGTTCCCCGCGTCTCTAGAAAACAGTGCACGACACAGTTTCCTGTTGTGCTGCGACTCGCTGCTCATGCATCGCACCTCAAACAACTGCCCCTTTCGACTATATATTTAACCTCTCAGGCAGCTACCCACGCCCTGGGGCGGCCGAATTTCTTGTTGCTGATAATGAAATGGTAGTGCAACCTGCGGCGTGCGGAACATGAGTGTAAAGTGATGAGAGCATTGTGATTTCAAACACTGGGTGACGATCATGATTGCAGCAACAGCAAGGCAAAACCTTCAAAATTGCCGTGACCAGGATTCGAACCTGGGTTTTTGCGGCCACAACGCAATGTCCTAACCACTAGACGATCACGGCCGCGGAGGCGCCCGGGGAAGCAGTTCTCGCGACTGCACCCGCCCGGTACACAGCAAAGCTCAGCCCACTGCGTCAGACGCGATCTCCATTATATGTATACGGGCAAACGAAACGTGCCTGCGCTGTTAGGACACTAACCAGAGTGGGTAGCTGCATTCATCTCCCTGGCAGTGTCTTGCAGTCCTCCAAGTCTGTTGACCACAGGTGGACAGGTGTCGCATCTCTCTCGCCGTCACTTGTGGCCGTCATTCATACTTAACGTGCTTTTCTGCAAGCGTCAGCGTAGCGTCAGTCGAGCAAAGTCGGGACAAGTCGCCTAAGAGGAGCAACAAAATGGTGGATTTCCGGTACCGGGAATCGAACCCGGGCCTCCTGGGTGAGAGCCAGGTATCCTAGCCACTAGACGACACCGGATAACGACACACGCACTCCTCCAACAAACACGGTGAGCGTCCACCCGCTACTTGACGACATCTGCAAAAATTAACGCTTCCACTTCGTAGAACGGCATGCTCTGGACGTATCTCGTGGAGACGAACGCCAGCAATCATGAGACCAAACTGCGCCGGTGAATCCTGTTGTTACACCGCGCACTGTGCTACGACAGTTTAAGAGAGCGACGCTCACGCTTTGCTGCGCTATTTCCTTCGCGGGAAATCAGTGCTCCTGTTTTCGAGACAGAAAACGTTGGCAGCGGTGGGATTCGAACCCACGCCTCCGAAGAGACTGGTGCCTGAAACCAGCGCCTTAGACCGCTCGGCCACGCTACCTACGCGACGCGGCCGCCGCAGGAGCTGCGTTCTACCCCACGAGAACACAGCGCAATGGCACAAAAACGAGAAGTAAAAATTGGCAGCGGTGGGATTCGAACCCACGCCTCCGAAGAGACTGGTGCCTTAAACCAGCGCCTTAGACCGCTCGGCCACGCTACCTGCGCCAGCGTTCCCCGCGTCTCTAGAAAACAGTGCACGACACAGTTTCCTGTTGTGCTGCGACTCGCTGCTCATGCATCGCACCTCAAACAACTGCCCCTTTCGACTATATATTTAACCTCTCAGGCAGCTACCCACGCCCTGGGGCGGCCGAATTTCTTGTTGCTGATAATGAAATGGTAGTGCAACCTGCGGCGTGCGGAACATGAGTGTAAAGTGATGAGAGCATTGTGATTTCAAACACTGGGTGACGATCATGATTGCAGCAACAGCAAGGCAAAACCTTCAAAATTGCCGTGACCAGGATTCGAACCTGGGTTTTTGCGGCCACAACGCAATGTCCTAACCACTAGACGATCACGGCCGCGGAGGCGCCCGGGGAAGCAGTTCTCGCGACTGCACCCGCCCGGTACACAGCAAAGCTCAGCCCACTGCGTCAGACGCGATCTCCATTATATGTATACGGGCAAACGAAACGTGCCTGCGCTGTTAGGACACTAACCAGAGTGGGTAGCTGCATTCATCTCCCTGGCAGTGTCTTGCAGTCCTCCAAGTCTGTTGACCACAGGTGGACAGGTGTCGCATCTCTCTCGCCGTCACTTGTGGCCGTCATTCATACTTAACGTGCTTTTCTGCAAGCGTCAGCGTAGCGTCAGTCGAGCAAAGTCGGGACAAGTCGCCTAAGAGGAGCAACAAAATGGTGGATTTCCGGTACCGGGAATCGAACCCGGGCCTCCTGGGTGAGAGCCAGGTATCCTAGCCACTAGACGACACCGGATAACGACACACGCACTCCTCCAACAAACACGGTGAGCGTCCACCCGCTACTTGACGACATCTGCAAAAATTAACGCTTCCACTTCGTAGAACGGCATGCTCTGGACGTATCTCGTGGAGACGAACGCCAGCAATCATGAGACCAAACTGCGCCGGTGAATCCTGTTGTTACACCGCGCACTGTGCTACGACAGTTTAAGAGAGCGACGCTCACGCTTTGCTGCGCTATTTCCTTCGCGGGAAATCAGTGCTCCTGTTTTCGAGACAGAAAACGTTGGCAGCGGTGGGATTCGAACCCACGCCTCCGAAGAGACTGGTGCCTGAAACCAGCGCCTTAGACCGCTCGGCCACGCTACCTACCTACGCGACGCGGCCGCCGCAGGAGCTGCGTTCTACCCCACGAGAACACAGCGCAATGGCACAAAAACGAGAAGTAAAAATTGGCAGCGGTGGGATTCGAACCCACGCCTCCGAAGAGACTGGTGCCTTAAACCAGCGCCTTAGACCGCTCGGCCACGCTACCTGCGCCAGCGTTCCCCGCGTCTCTAGAAAACAGTGCACGACACAGTTTCCTGTTGTGCTGCGACTCGCTGCTCATGCATCGCACCTCAAACAACTGCCCCTTTCGACTATATATTTAACCTCTCAGGCAGCTACCCACGCCCTGGGGCGGCCGAATTTCTTGTTGCTGATAATGAAATGGTAGTGCAACCTGCGGCGTGCGGAACATGAGTGTAAAGTGATGAGAGCATTGTGATTTCAAACACTGGGTGACGATCATGATTGCAGCAACAGCAAGGCAAAACCTTCAAAATTGCCGTGACCAGGATTCGAACCTGGGTTTTTGCGGCCACAACGCAATGTCCTAACCACTAGACGATCACGGCCGCGGAGGCGCCCGGGGAAGCAGTTCTCGCGACTGCACCCGCCCGGTACACAGCAAAGCTCAGCCCACTGCGTCAGACGCGATCTCCATTATATGTATACGGGCAAACGAAACGTGCCTGCGCTGTTAGGACACTAACCAGAGTGGGTAGCTGCATTCATCTCCCTGGCAGTGTCTTGCAGTCCTCCAAGTCTGTTGACCACAGGTGGACAGGTGTCGCATCTCTCTCGCCGTCACTTGTGGCCGTCATTCATACTTAACGTGCTTTTCTGCAAGCGTCAGCGTAGCGTCAGTCGAGCAAAGTCGGGACAAGTCGCCTAAGAGGAGCAACAAAATGGTGGATTTCCGGTACCGGGAATCGAACCCGGGCCTCCTGGGTGAGAGCCAGGTATCCTAGCCACTAGACGACACCGGATAACGACACACGCACTCCTCCAACAAACACGGTGAGCGTCCACCCGCTACTTGACGACATCTGCAAAAATTAACGCTTCCACTTCGTAGAACGGCATGCTCTGGACGTATCTCGTGGAGACGAACGCCAGCAATCATGAGACCAAACTGCGCCGGTGAATCCTGTTGTTACACCGCGCACTGTGCTACGACAGTTTAAGAGAGCGACGCTCACGCTTTGCTGCGCTATTTCCTTCGCGGGAAATCAGTGCTCCTGTTTTCGAGACAGAAAACGTTGGCAGCGGTGGGATTCGAACCCACGCCTCCGAAGAGACTGGTGCCTGAAACCAGCGCCTTAGACCGCTCGGCCACGCTACCTACGCGACGCGGCCGCCGCAGGAGCTGCGTTCTACCCCACGAGAACACAGCGCAATGGCACAAAAACGAGAAGTAAAAATTGGCAGCGGTGGGATTCGAACCCACGCCTCCGAAGAGACTGGTGCCTTAAACCAGCGCCTTAGACCGCTCGGCCACGCTACCTGCGCCAGCGTTCCCCGCGTCTCTAGAAAACAGTGCACGACACAGTTTCCTGTTGTGCTGCGACTCGCTGCTCATGCATCGCACCTCAAACAACTGCCCCTTTCGACTATATATTTAACCTCTCAGGCAGCTACCCACGCCCTGGGGCGGCCGAATTTCTTGTTGCTGATAATGAAATGGTAGTGCAACCTGCGGCGTGCGGAACATGAGTGTAAAGTGATGAGAGCATTGTGATTTCAAACACTGGGTGACGATCATGATTGCAGCAACAGCAAGGCAAAACCTTCAAAATTGCCGTGACCAGGATTCGAACCTGGGTTTTTGCGGCCACAACGCAATGTCCTAACCACTAGACGATCACGGCCGCGGAGGCGCCCGGGGAAGCAGTTCTCGCGACTGCACCCGCCCGGTACACAGCAAAGCTCAGCCCACTGCGTCAGACGCGATCTCCATTATATGTATACGGGCAAACGAAACGTGCCTGCGCTGTTAGGACACTAACCAGAGTGGGTAGCTGCATTCATCTCCCTGGCAGTGTCTTGCAGTCCTCCAAGTCTGTTGACCACAGGTGGACAGGTGTCGCATCTCTCTCGCCGTCACTTGTGGCCGTCATTCATACTTAACGTGCTTTTCTGCAAGCGTCAGCGTAGCGTCAGTCGAGCAAAGTCGGGACAAGTCGCCTAAGAGGAGCAACAAAATGGTGGATTTCCGGTACCGGGAATCGAACCCGGGCCTCCTGGGTGAGAGCCAGGTATCCTAGCCACTAGACGACACCGGATAACGACACACGCACTCCTCCAACAAACACGGTGAGCGTCCACCCGCTACTTGACGACATCTGCAAAAATTAACGCTTCCACTTCGTAGAACGGCATGCTCTGGACGTATCTCGTGGAGACGAACGCCAGCAATCATGAGACCAAACTGCGCCGGTGAATCCTGTTGTTACACCGCGCACTGTGCTACGACAGTTTAAGAGAGCGACGCTCACGCTTTGCTGCGCTATTTCCTTCGCGGGAAATCAGTGCTCCTGTTTTCGAGACAGAAAACGTTGGCAGCGGTGGGATTCGAACCCACGCCTCCGAAGAGACTGGTGCCTGAAACCAGCGCCTTAGACCGCTCGGCCACGCTACCTACGCGACGCGGCCGCCGCAGGAGCTGCGTTCTACCCCACGAGAACACAGCGCAATGGCACAAAAACGAGAAGTAAAAATTGGCAGCGGTGGGATTCGAACCCACGCCTCCGAAGAGACTGGTGCCTTAAACCAGCGCCTTAGACCGCTCGGCCACGCTACCTGCGCCAGCGTTCCCCGCGTCTCTAGAAAACAGTGCACGACACAGTTTCCTGTTGTGCTGCGACTCGCTGCTCATGCATCGCACCTCAAACAACTGCCCCTTTCGACTATTATTTAACCTCTCAGGCAGCTACCCACGCCCTGGGGCGGCCGAATTTCTTGTTGCTGATAATGAAATGGTAGTGCAACCTGCGGCGTGCGGAACATGAGTGTAAAGTGATGAGAGCATTGTGATTTCAAACACTGGGTGACGATCATGATTGCAGCAACAGCAAGGCAAAACCTTCAAAATTGCCGTGACCAGGATTCGAACCTGGGTTTTTGCGGCCACAACGCAATGTCCTAACCACTAGACGATCACGGCCGCGGAGGCGCCCGGGGAAGCAGTTCTCGCGACTGCACCCGCCCGGTACACAGCAAAGCTCAGCCCACTGCGTCAGACGCGATCTCCATTATATGTATACGGGCAAACGAAACGTGCCTGCGCTGTTAGGACACTAACCAGAGTGGGTAGCTGCATTCATCTCCCTGGCAGTGTCTTGCAGTCCTCCAAGTCTGTTGACCACAGGTGGACAGGTGTCGCATCTCTCTCGCCGTCACTTGTGGCCGTCATTCATACTTAACGTGCTTTTCTGCAAGCGTCAGCGTAGCGTCAGTCGAGCAAAGTCGGGACAAGTCGCCTAAGAGGAGCAACAAAATGGTGGATTTCCGGTACCGGGAATCGAACCCGGGCCTCCTGGGTGAGAGCCAGGTATCCTAGCCACTAGACGACACCGGATAACGACACACGCACTCCTCCAACAAACACGGTGAGCGTCCACCCGCTACTTGACGACATCTGCAAAAATTAACGCTTCCACTTCGTAGAACGGCATGCTCTGGACGTATCTCGTGGAGACGAACGCCAGCAATCATGAGACCAAACTGCGCCGGTGAATCCTGTTGTTACACCGCGCACTGTGCTACGACAGTTTAAGAGAGCGACGCTCACGCTTTGCTGCGCTATTTCCTTCGCGGGAAATCAGTGCTCCTGTTTTCGAGACAGAAAACGTTGGCAGCGGTGGGATTCGAACCCACGCCTCCGAAGAGACTGGTGCCTGAAACCAGCGCCTTAGACCGCTCGGCCACGCTACCTACGCGACGCGGCCGCCGCAGGAGCTGCGTTCTACCCCACGAGAACACAGCGCAATGGCACAAAAACGAGAAGTAAAAATTGGCAGCGGTGGGATTCGAACCCACGCCTCCGAAGAGACTGGTGCCTTAAACCAGCGCCTTAGACCGCTCGGCCACGCTACCTGCGCCAGCGTTCCCCGCGTCTCTAGAAAACAGTGCACGACACAGTTTCCTGTTGTGCTGCGACTCGCTGCTCATGCATCGCACCTCAAACAACTGCCCCTTTCGACTATATATTTAACCTCTCAGGCAGCTACCCACGCCCTGGGGCGGCCGAATTTCTTGTTGCTGATAATGAAATGGTAGTGCAACCTGCGGCGTGCGGAACATGAGTGTAAAGTGATGAGAGCATTGTGATTTCAAACACTGGGTGACGATCATGATTGCAGCAACAGCAAGGCAAAACCTTCAAAATTGCCGTGACCAGGATTCGAACCTGGGTTTTTGCGGCCACAACGCAATGTCCTAACCACTAGACGATCACGGCCGCGGAGGCGCCCGGGGAAGCAGTTCTCGCGACTGCACCCGCCCGGTACACAGCAAAGCTCAGCCCACTGCGTCAGACGCGATCTCCATTATATGTATACGGGCAAACGAAACGTGCCTGCGCTGTTAGGACACTAACCAGAGTGGGTAGCTGCATTCATCTCCCTGGCAGTGTCTTGCAGTCCTCCAAGTCTGTTGACCACAGGTGGACAGGTGTCGCATCTCTCTCGCCGTCACTTGTGGCCGTCATTCATACTTAACGTGCTTTTCTGCAAGCGTCAGCGTAGCGTCAGTCGAGCAAAGTCGGGACAAGTCGCCTAAGAGGAGCAACAAAATGGTGGATTTCCGGTACCGGGAATCGAACCCGGGCCTCCTGGGTGAGAGCCAGGTATCCTAGCCACTAGACGACACCGGATAACGACACACGCACTCCTCCAACAAACACGGTGAGCGTCCACCCGCTACTTGACGACATCTGCAAAAATTAACGCTTCCACTTCGTAGAACGGCATGCTCTGGACGTATCTCGTGGAGACGAACGCCAGCAATCATGAGACCAAACTGCGCCGGTGAATCCTGTTGTTACACCGCGCACTGTGCTACGACAGTTTAAGAGAGCGACGCTCACGCTTTGCTGCGCTATTTCCTTCGCGGGAAATCAGTGCTCCTGTTTTCGAGACAGAAAACGTTGGCAGCGGTGGGATTCGAACCCACGCCTCCGAAGAGACTGGTGCCTGAAACCAGCGCCTTAGACCGCTCGGCCACGCTACCTACGCGACGCGGCCGCCGCAGGAGCTGCGTTCTACCCCACGAGAACACAGCGCAATGGCACAAAAACGAGAAGTAAAAATTGGCAGCGGTGGGATTCGAACCCACGCCTCCGAAGAGACTGGTGCCTTAAACCAGCGCCTTAGACCGCTCGGCCACGCTACCTGCGCCAGCGTTCCCCGCGTCTCTAGAAAACAGTGCACGACACAGTTTCCTGTTGTGCTGCGACTCGCTGCTCATGCATCGCACCTCAAACAACTGCCCCTTTCGACTATATATTTAACCTCTCAGGCAGCTACCCACGCCCTGGGGCGGCCGAATTTCTTGTTGCTGATAATGAAATGGTAGTGCAACCTGCGGCGTGCGGAACATGAGTGTAAAGTGATGAGAGCATTGTGATTTCAAACACTGGGTGACGATCATGATTGCAGCAACAGCAAGGCAAAACCTTCAAAATTGCCGTGACCAGGATTCGAACCTGGGTTTTTGCGGCCACAACGCAATGTCCTAACCACTAGACGATCACGGCCGCGGAGGCGCCCGGGGAAGCAGTTCTCGCGACTGCACCCGCCCGGTACACAGCAAAGCTCAGCCCACTGCGTCAGACGCGATCTCCATTATATGTATACGGGCAAACGAAACGTGCCTGCGCTGTTAGGACACTAACCAGAGTGGGTAGCTGCATTCATCTCCCTGGCAGTGTCTTGCAGTCCTCCAAGTCTGTTGACCACAGGTGGACAGGTGTCGCATCTCTCTCGCCGTCACTTGTGGCCGTCATTCATACTTAACGTGCTTTTCTGCAAGCGTCAGCGTAGCGTCAGTCGAGCAAAGTCGGGACAAGTCGCCTAAGAGGAGCAACAAAATGGTGGATTTCCGGTACCGGGAATCGAACCCGGGCCTCCTGGGTGAGAGCCAGGTATCCTAGCCACTAGACGACACCGGATAACGACACACGCACTCCTCCAACAAACACGGTGAGCGTCCACCCGCTACTTGACGACATCTGCAAAAATTAACGCTTCCACTTCGTAGAACGGCATGCTCTGGACGTATCTCGTGGAGACGAACGCCAGCAATCATGAGACCAAACTGCGCCGGTGAATCCTGTTGTTACACCGCGCACTGTGCTACGACAGTTTAAGAGAGCGACGCTCACGCTTTGCTGCGCTATTTCCTTCGCGGGAAATCAGTGCTCCTGTTTTCGAGACAGAAAACGTTGGCAGCGGTGGGATTCGAACCCACGCCTCCGAAGAGACTGGTGCCTGAAACCAGCGCCTTAGACCGCTCGGCCACGCTACCTACGCGACGCGGCCGCCGCAGGAGCTGCGTTCTACCCCACGAGAACACAGCGCAATGGCACAAAAACGAGAAGTAAAAATTGGCAGCGGTGGGATTCGAACCCACGCCTCCGAAGAGACTGGTGCCTTAAACCAGCGCCTTAGACCGCTCGGCCACGCTACCTGCGCCAGCGTTCCCCGCGTCTCTAGAAAACAGTGCACGACACAGTTTCCTGTTGTGCTGCGACTCGCTGCTCATGCATCGCACCTCAAACAACTGCCCCTTTCGACTATATATTTAACCTCTCAGGCAGCTACCCACGCCCTGGGGCGGCCGAATTTCTTGTTGCTGATAATGAAATGGTAGTGCAACCTGCGGCGTGCGGAACATGAGTGTAAAGTGATGAGAGCATTGTGATTTCAAACACTGGGTGACGATCATGATTGCAGCAACAGCAAGGCAAAACCTTCAAAATTGCCGTGACCAGGATTCGAACCTGGGTTTTTGCGGCCACAACGCAATGTCCTAACCACTAGACGATCACGGCCGCGGAGGCGCCCGGGGAAGCAGTTCTCGCGACTGCACCCGCCCGGTACACAGCAAAGCTCAGCCCACTGCGTCAGACGCGATCTCCATTATATGTATACGGGCAAACGAAACGTGCCTGCGCTGTTAGGACACTAACCAGAGTGGGTAGCTGCATTCATCTCCCTGGCAGTGTCTTGCAGTCCTCCAAGTCTGTTGACCACAGGTGGACAGGTGTCGCATCTCTCTCGCCGTCACTTGTGGCCGTCATTCATACTTAACGTGCTTTTCTGCAAGCGTCAGCGTAGCGTCAGTCGAGCAAAGTCGGGACAAGTCGCCTAAGAGGAGCAACAAAATGGTGGATTTCCGGTACCGGGAATCGAACCCGGGCCTCCTGGGTGAGAGCCAGGTATCCTAGCCACTAGACGACACCGGATAACGACACACGCACTCCTCCAACAAACACGGTGAGCGTCCACCCGCTACTTGACGACATCTGCAAAAATTAACGCTTCCACTTCGTAGAACGGCATGCTCTGGACGTATCTCGTGGAGACGAACGCCAGCAATCATGAGACCAAACTGCGCCGGTGAATCCTGTTGTTACACCGCGCACTGTGCTACGACAGTTTAAGAGAGCGACGCTCACGCTTTGCTGCGCTATTTCCTTCGCGGGAAATCAGTGCTCCTGTTTTCGAGACAGAAAACGTTGGCAGCGGTGGGATTCGAACCCACGCCTCCGAAGAGACTGGTGCCTGAAACCAGCGCCTTAGACCGCTCGGCCACGCTACCTACGCGACGCGGCCGCCGCAGGAGCTGCGTTCTACCCCACGAGAACACAGCGCAATGGCACAAAAACGAGAAGTAAAAATTGGCAGCGGTGGGATTCGAACCCACGCCTCCGAAGAGACTGGTGCCTTAAACCAGCGCCTTAGACCGCTCGGCCACGCTACCTGCGCCAGCGTTCCCCGCGTCTCTAGAAAACAGTGCACGACACAGTTTCCTGTTGTGCTGCGACTCGCTGCTCATGCATCGCACCTCAAACAACTGCCCCTTTCGACTATATATTTAACCTCTCAGGCAGCTACCCACGCCTGGGGCGGCCGAATTTCTTGTTGCTGATAATGAAATGGTAGTGCAACCTGCGGCGTGCGGAACATGAGTGTAAAGTGATGAGAGCATTGTGATTTCAAACACTGGGTGACGATCATGATTGCAGCAACAGCAAGGCAAAACCTTCAAAATTGCCGTGACCAGGATTCGAACCTGGGTTTTTGCGGCCACAACGCAATGTCCTAACCACTAGACGATCACGGCCGCGGAGGCGCCCGGGGAAGCAGTTCTCGCGACTGCACCCGCCCGGTACACAGCAAAGCTCAGCCCACTGCGTCAGACGCGATCTCCATTATATGTATACGGGCAAACGAAACGTGCCTGCGCTGTTAGGACACTAACCAGAGTGGGTAGCTGCATTCATCTCCCTGGCAGTGTCTTGCAGTCCTCCAAGTCTGTTGACCACAGGTGGACAGGTGTCGCATCTCTCTCGCCGTCACTTGTGGCCGTCATTCATACTTAACGTGCTTTTCTGCAAGCGTCAGCGTAGCGTCAGTCGAGCAAAGTCGGGACAAGTCGCCTAAGAGGAGCAACAAAATGGTGGATTTCCGGTACCGGGAATCGAACCCGGGCCTCCTGGGTGAGAGCCAGGTATCCTAGCCACTAGACGACACCGGATAACGACACACGCACTCCTCCAACAAACACGGTGAGCGTCCACCCGCTACTTGACGACATCTGCAAAAATTAACGCTTCCACTTCGTAGAACGGCATGCTCTGGACGTATCTCGTGGAGACGAACGCCAGCAATCATGAGACCAAACTGCGCCGGTGAATCCTGTTGTTACACCGCGCACTGTGCTACGACAGTTTAAGAGAGCGACGCTCACGCTTTGCTGCGCTATTTCCTTCGCGGGAAATCAGTGCTCCTGTTTTCGAGACAGAAAACGTTGGCAGCGGTGGGATTCGAACCCACGCCTCCGAAGAGACTGGTGCCTGAAACCAGCGCCTTAGACCGCTCGGCCACGCTACCTACGCGACGCGGCCGCCGCAGGAGCTGCGTTCTACCCCACGAGAACACAGCGCAATGGCACAAAAACGAGAAGTAAAAATTGGCAGCGGTGGGATTCGAACCCACGCCTCCGAAGAGACTGGTGCCTTAAACCAGCGCCTTAGACCGCTCGGCCACGCTACCTGCGCCAGCGTTCCCCGCGTCTCTAGAAAACAGTGCACGACACAGTTTCCTGTTGTGCTGCGACTCGCTGCTCATGCATCGCACCTCAAACAACTGCCCCTTTCGACTATATATTTAACCTCTCAGGCAGCTACCCACGCCCTGGGGCGGCCGAATTTCTTGTTGCTGATAATGAAATGGTAGTGCAACCTGCGGCGTGCGGAACATGAGTGTAAAGTGATGAGAGCATTGTGATTTCAAACACTGGGTGACGATCATGATTGCAGCAACAGCAAGGCAAAACCTTCAAAATTGCCGTGACCAGGATTCGAACCTGGGTTTTTGCGGCCACAACGCAATGTCCTAACCACTAGACGATCACGGCCGCGGAGGCGCCCGGGGAAGCAGTTCTCGCGACTGCACCCGCCCGGTACACAGCAAAGCTCAGCCCACTGCGTCAGACGCGATCTCCATTATATGTATACGGGCAAACGAAACGTGCCTGCGCTGTTAGGACACTAACCAGAGTGGGTAGCTGCATTCATCTCCCTGGCAGTGTCTTGCAGTCCTCCAAGTCTGTTGACCACAGGTGGACAGGTGTCGCATCTCTCTCGCCGTCACTTGTGGCCGTCATTCATACTTAACGTGCTTTTCTGCAAGCGTCAGCGTAGCGTCAGTCGAGCAAAGTCGGGACAAGTCGCCTAAGAGGAGCAACAAAATGGTGGATTTCCGGTACCGGGAATCGAACCCGGGCCTCCTGGGTGAGAGCCAGGTATCCTAGCCACTAGACGACACCGGATAACGACACACGCACTCCTCCAACAAACACGGTGAGCGTCCACCCGCTACTTGACGACATCTGCAAAAATTAACGCTTCCACTTCGTAGAACGGCATGCTCTGGACGTATCTCGTGGAGACGAACGCCAGCAATCATGAGACCAAACTGCGCCGGTGAATCCTGTTGTTACACCGCGCACTGTGCTACGACAGTTTAAGAGAGCGACGCTCACGCTTTGCTGCGCTATTTCCTTCGCGGGAAATCAGTGCTCCTGTTTTCGAGACAGAAAACGTTGGCAGCGGTGGGATTCGAACCCACGCCTCCGAAGAGACTGGTGCCTGAAACCAGCGCCTTAGACCGCTCGGCCACGCTACCTACGCGACGCGGCCGCCGCAGGAGCTGCGTTCTACCCCACGAGAACACAGCGCAATGGCACAAAAACGAGAAGTAAAAATTGGCAGCGGTGGGATTCGAACCCACGCCTCCGAAGAGACTGGTGCCTTAAACCAGCGCCTTAGACCGCTCGGCCACGCTACCTGCGCCAGCGTTCCCCGCGTCTCTAGAAAACAGTGCACGACACAGTTTCCTGTTGTGCTGCGACTCGCTGCTCATGCATCGCACCTCAAACAACTGCCCCTTTCGACTATATATTTAACCTCTCAGGCAGCTACCCACGCCCTGGGGCGGCCCGAATTTCTTGTTGCTGATAATGAAATGGTAGTGCAACCTGCGGCGTGCGGAACATGAGTGTAAAGTGATGAGAGCATTGTGATTTCAAACACTGGGTGACGATCATGATTGCAGCAACAGCAAGGCAAAACCTTCAAAATTGCCGTGACCAGGATTCGAACCTGGGTTTTTGCGGCCACAACGCAATGTCCTAACCACTAGACGATCACGGCCGCGGAGGCGCCCGGGGAAGCAGTTCTCGCGACTGCACCCGCCCGGTACACAGCAAAGCTCAGCCCACTGCGTCAGACGCGATCTCCATTATATGTATACGGGCAAACGAAACGTGCCTGCGCTGTTAGGACACTAACCAGAGTGGGTAGCTGCATTCATCTCCCTGGCAGTGTCTTGCAGTCCTCCAAGTCTGTTGACCACAGGTGGACAGGTGTCGCATCTCTCTCGCCGTCACTTGTGGCCGTCATTCATACTTAACGTGCTTTTCTGCAAGCGTCAGCGTAGCGTCAGTCGAGCAAAGTCGGGACAAGTCGCCTAAGAGGAGCAACAAAATGGTGGATTTCCGGTACCGGGAATCGAACCCGGGCCTCCTGGGTGAGAGCCAGGTATCCTAGCCACTAGACGACACCGGATAACGACACACGCACTCCTCCAACAAACACGGTGAGCGTCCACCCGCTACTTGACGACATCTGCAAAAATTAACGCTTCCACTTCGTAGAACGGCATGCTCTGGACGTATCTCGTGGAGACGAACGCCAGCAATCATGAGACCAAACTGCGCCGGTGAATCCTGTTGTTACACCGCGCACTGTGCTACGACAGTTTAAGAGAGCGACGCTCACGCTTTGCTGCGCTATTTCCTTCGCGGGAAATCAGTGCTCCTGTTTTCGAGACAGAAAACGTTGGCAGCGGTGGGATTCGAACCCACGCCTCCGAAGAGACTGGTGCCTGAAACCAGCGCCTTAGACCGCTCGGCCACGCTACCTACGCGACGCGGCCGCCGCAGGAGCTGCGTTCTACCCCACGAGAACACAGCGCAATGGCACAAAAACGAGAAGTAAAAATTGGCAGCGGTGGGATTCGAACCCACGCCTCCGAAGAGACTGGTGCCTTAAACCAGCGCCTTAGACCGCTCGGCCACGCTACCTGCGCCAGCGTTCCCCGCGTCTCTAGAAAACAGTGCACGACACAGTTTCCTGTTGTGCTGCGACTCGCTGCTCATGCATCGCACCTCAAACAACTGCCCCTTTCGACTATATATTTAACCTCTCAGGCAGCTACCCACGCCCTGGGGCGGCCGAATTTCTTGTTGCTGATAATGAAATGGTAGTGCAACCTGCGGCGTGCGGAACATGAGTGTAAAGTGATGAGAGCATTGTGATTTCAAACACTGGGTGACGATCATGATTGCAGCAACAGCAAGGCAAAACCTTCAAAATTGCCGTGACCAGGATTCGAACCTGGGTTTTTGCGGCCACAACGCAATGTCCTAACCACTAGACGATCACGGCCGCGGAGGCGCCCGGGGAAGCAGTTCTCGCGACTGCACCCGCCCGGTACACAGCAAAGCTCAGCCCACTGCGTCAGACGCGATCTCCATTATATGTATACGGGCAAACGAAACGTGCCTGCGCTGTTAGGACACTAACCAGAGTGGGTAGCTGCATTCATCTCCCTGGCAGTGTCTTGCAGTCCTCCAAGTCTGTTGACCACAGGTGGACAGGTGTCGCATCTCTCTCGCCGTCACTTGTGGCCGTCATTCATACTTAACGTGCTTTTCTGCAAGCGTCAGCGTAGCGTCAGTCGAGCAAAGTCGGGACAAGTCGCCTAAGAGGAGCAACAAAATGGTGGATTTCCGGTACCGGGAATCGAACCCGGGCCTCCTGGGTGAGAGCCAGGTATCCTAGCCACTAGACGACACCGGATAACGACACACGCACTCCTCCAACAAACACGGTGAGCGTCCACCCGCTACTTGACGACATCTGCAAAAATTAACGCTTCCACTTCGTAGAACGGCATGCTCTGGACGTATCTCGTGGAGACGAACGCCAGCAATCATGAGACCAAACTGCGCCGGTGAATCCTGTTGTTACACCGCGCACTGTGCTACGACAGTTTAAGAGAGCGACGCTCACGCTTTGCTGCGCTATTTCCTTCGCGGGAAATCAGTGCTCCTGTTTTCGAGACAGAAAACGTTGGCAGCGGTGGGATTCGAACCCACGCCTCCGAAGAGACTGGTGCCTGAAACCAGCGCCTTAGACCGCTCGGCCACGCTACCTACGCGACGCGGCCGCCGCAGGAGCTGCGTTCTACCCCACGAGAACACAGCGCAATGGCACAAAAACGAGAAGTAAAAATTGGCAGCGGTGGGATTCGAACCCACGCCTCCGAAGAGACTGGTGCCTTAAACCAGCGCCTTAGACCGCTCGGCCACGCTACCTGCGCCAGCGTTCCCCGCGTCTCTAGAAAACAAGTGCACGACACAGTTTCCTGTTGTGCTGCGACTCGCTGCTCATGCATCGCACCTCAAACAACTGCCCCTTTCGACTATATATTTAACCTCTCAGGCAGCTACCCACGCCCTGGGGCGGCCGAATTTCTTGTTGCTGATAATGAAATGGTAGTGCAACCTGCGGCGTGCGGAACATGAGTGTAAAGTGATGAGAGCATTGTGATTTCAAACACTGGGTGACGATCATGATTGCAGCAACAGCAAGGCAAAACCTTCAAAATTGCCGTGACCAGGATTCGAACCTGGGTTTTTGCGGCCACAACGCAATGTCCTAACCACTAGACGATCACGGCCGCGGAGGCGCCCGGGGAAGCAGTTCTCGCGACTGCACCCGCCCGGTACACAGCAAAGCTCAGCCCACTGCGTCAGACGCGATCTCCATTATATGTATACGGGCAAACGAAACGTGCCTGCGCTGTTAGGACACTAACCAGAGTGGGTAGCTGCATTCATCTCCCTGGCAGTGTCTTGCAGTCCTCCAAGTCTGTTGACCACAGGTGGACAGGTGTCGCATCTCTCTCGCCGTCACTTGTGGCCGTCATTCATACTTAACGTGCTTTTCTGCAAGCGTCAGCGTAGCGTCAGTCGAGCAAAGTCGGGACAAGTCGCCTAAGAGGAGCAACAAAATGGTGGATTTCCGGTACCGGGAATCGAACCCGGGCCTCCTGGGTGAGAGCCAGGTATCCTAGCCACTAGACGACACCGGATAACGACACACGCACTCCTCCAACAAACACGGTGAGCGTCCACCCGCTACTTGACGACATCTGCAAAAATTAACGCTTCCACTTCGTAGAACGGCATGCTCTGGACGTATCTCGTGGAGACGAACGCCAGCAATCATGAGACCAAACTGCGCCGGTGAATCCTGTTGTTACACCGCGCACTGTGCTACGACAGTTTAAGAGAGCGACGCTCACGCTTTGCTGCGCTATTTCCTTCGCGGGAAATCAGTGCTCCTGTTTTCGAGACAGAAAACGTTGGCAGCGGTGGGATTCGAACCCACGCCTCCGAGAGACTGGTGCTGAAACCAGCGCCTTAGACCGCTCGGCCACGCTACCTACGCGACGCGGCCGCCGCAGGAGCTGCGTTCTACCCCACGAGAACACAGCGCAATGGCACAAAAACGAGAAGTAAAAATTGGCAGCGGTGGGATTCGAACCCACGCCTCCGAAGAGGACTGGTGCCTTAA
>NW_026045826.1:0-38003 GCF_023898315.1 Schistocerca nitens
CGTCAGGGCCTACTGTTTAGTAGCAGTGGTAAATTCCACAAAGTAAATAAATAAACAAAAAGGAAGGAAAAAAAAAAAAAAATCTGCCGTTCTCGTCCGATCACCGAAGTCAAGCAACAACGTTAGTACTCGGATCGGTGACCGCCTGGGAACTCTGGCTGCCTTCATTTTTTGCTTTTTAGTCGCTACCCCTGCCAGCCCTCTTTTCATGCTGCCTTTGCGATGTGACAAAGATGTTTCCACAGTGATTTAAAACTGTTGTATTAAGCATAAGGTACGATGTTAAGAAAACTCAGTTTGAAGAAGAGTGTGCCTAGGAAGATTTCCAAAGTGTCTCTGGAAATAACAAAACAGTATGAAACGGCGAAAGTGTTCCGGAATACGACGGGGCTTATTGTTTTGGATGCTTTGTCGAACCTCCTGTGTCTTCTGTCCTTGTTTCCATGGCACGCCACAGCGCTGCTCTAGTAGCTCCCAACGGCCGCCCACGGCGTCTCGGACACGCCGGTCAGGCCCGCGCCCGTCTCGCAGATGTTTGTCGTGCTTGTGCCGTCATATGGACCGCGACCCGAGCGGCAGCGAGCGGCAGTCGAGCAAAGTCGAGACAAGTCGGGACGGAAGGGGAGGGGACAGGCGAGAGTGCACCGCGCAATTACGCAAATATCTGAAAAGCGCGGCGCGGCGTGTGTCAGGCAGGTGAGAAAGCTTCCGTCGGTCCAGCAGGACACTGCCACACCCCGCGCGGTCCCCCCGCCGCCGGCCACGCGCAAGCCCCACAAGATGCGTCGCCCGCGAGTGTCGGAGGCCGCACGCACCAACCAAACGAATGATAGACAGGCGGTGCAACGAGCAGCTGTGCTGTGTTGTGCGTCTCACCCACGTGGCGGCGCGCCGCACTGCGCGTCGCCTTCGAGGTGGAAGGACGTGCTTTGCGTCAAATGTGCCACGGAAAACGGCGATTGCGTGTGTTGGGAGAAGGGGCGAATGCTTCTTCTCGCCGTGCGGCTACGTTATAAGGACGCCAACGGCCATACCATGTTGAATACACCGGTTCTCGTCCGATCACCGAAGTTAAGCAACATCGGGCCCGGTTAGTACTTGGATGGGTGACCGCATGGGAACACCGGGTGCTGTTGGCTCTATCTCATTTTTTAACTTTTACGTCGCCACACCTGCGAGGCCTCTTTTTCATACTAACTTTCAGGTGTGACAAAGATGCTTCCACAAGCATTTTAAAGTACTGTATCAAACGTAAGATACGAAACTACAGTAATGAACTCAGTTTGAGCAAGAATGCGCGAAACAAGAGTGCTAGAACGCCTCGAAAATACAACACACTACGAATCGACAGATGAGTTCTGAAATACGTCAGGGCCTACTGTTTAGTAGCAGTGGTAAATTCCACAAAGTAAATAAATAAACAAAAAGGAAGGAAAAAAAAAAAAATCTGCCGTTCTCGTCCGATCACCGAAGTCAAGCAACAACGTTAGTACTCGGATCGGTGACCGCCTGGGAACTCTGGCTGCCTTCATTTTTTGCTTTTTAGTCGCTACCCCTGCCAGCCCTCTTTTCATGCTGCCTTTGCGATGTGACAAAGATGTTTCCACAGTGATTTAAAACTGTTGTATTAAGCATAAGGTACGATGTTAAGAAACTCAGTTTGAAGAAGAGTGTGCCTAGGAAGATTTCCAAAGTGTCTCTGGAAATAACAAAACAGTATGAAACGGCGAAAGTGTTCCGGAATACGACGGGGCTTATTGTTTTGGATGCTTTGTCGAACCTCCTGTGTCTTCTGTCCTTGTTTCCATGGCACGCCACAGCGCTGCTCTAGTAGCTCCCAACGGCCGCCCACGGCGTCTCGGACACGCCGGTCAGGCCCGCGCCCGTCTCGCAGATGTTTGTCGTGCTTGTGCCGTCATATGGACCGCGACCCGAGCGGCAGCGAGCGGCAGTCGAGCAAAGTCGAGACAAGTCGGGACGGAAGGGGAGGGGACAGGCGAGAGTGCACCGCGCAAATTACGCAAATATCTGAAAAGCGCGGCGCGGCGTGTGTCAGGCAGGTGAGAAAGCTTCCGTCGGTCCAGCAGGACACTGCCACACCCCGCGCGGTCCCCCCGCCGCCCGGCCACGCGCAAGCCCCACAAGATGCGTCGCCCGCGAGTGTCGGAGGCCGCACGCACCAACCAAACGAATGATAGACAGGCGGTGCAACGAGCAGCTGTGCTGTGTTGTGCGTCTCACCCACGTGGCGGCGCGCCGCACTGCGCGTCGCCTTCGAGGTGGAAGGACGTGCTTTGCGTCAAATGTGCCACGGAAAACGGCGATTGCGTGTGTTGGGAGAAGGGGCGAATGCTTCTTCTGCCGTTGCGGCTACGTTATAAGGACGCCAACGGCCATACCATGTTGAATACACCGGTTCTCGTCCGATCACCGAAGTTAAGCAACATCGGGCCCGGTTAGTACTTGGATGGGTGACCGCCTGGGAACACCGGGTGCTGTTGGCTCTATCTCATTTTTTAACTTTTACGTCGCCACACCTGCGAGGCCTCTTTTTCATACTAACTTTCAGGTGTGACAAAGATGCTTCCACAAGCATTTTAAAGTACTGTATCAAACGTAAGATACGAAACTACAGTAATGAACTCAGTTTGAGCAAGAATGCGCGAAACAAGAGTGCTAGAACGCCTCGAAAATAACAACACACTACGAATCGACAGATGAGTTCTGAAATACGTCAGGGCCTACTGTTTAGTAGCAGTGGTAAATTCCACAAAGTAAATAAATAAACAAAAAGGAAGGAAAAAAAAAAAAAAAAATCTGCAGTTCTCGTCCGATCACCGAAGTCAAGCAACAACGTTAGTACTCGGATCGGTGACCGCCTGGGAACTCTGGCTGCCTTCATTTTTTGCTTTTTAGTCGCTACCCCTGCAGCCCTCTTTTCATGCTGCCTTTGCGATGTGACAAAGATGTTTCCACAGTGATTAAAACTGTTGTATTAAGCATAAGGTACGATGTTAAGAAACTCAGTTTGAAGAAGAGTGTGCCTAGGAAGATTTCCAAAGTGTCTCTGGAAATAACAAAACAGTATGAAACGGCGAAAGTGTTCCGGAATACGACGGGGCTTATTGTTTTGGATGCTTTGTCGAACCTCCTGTGTCTTCTGTCCTTGTTTCCATGGCACGCCACAGCGCTGCTCTAGTAGCTCCCAACGGCCGCCCACGGCGTCTCGGACACGCCGGTCAGGCCCGCGCCGTCTCGCAGATGTTTGTCGTGCTTGTGCCGTCATATGGACCGCGACCCGAGCGGCAGCGAGCGGCAGTCGAGCAAAGTCGAGACAAGTCGGGACGGAAGGGGAGGGGACAGGCGAGAGTGCACCGCGCAAATTACGCAAATATCTGAAAAGCGCGGCGCGGCGTGTGTCAGGCAGGTGAGAAAGCTTCCGTCGGTCCAGCAGGACACTGCCACACCCCGCGCGGTCCCCCCGCCGCCCGGCCACGCGCAAGCCCCACAAGATGCGTCGCCCGCGAGTGTCGGAGGCCGCACGCACCAACCAAACGAATGATAGACAGGCGGTGCAACGAGCAGCTGTGCTGTGTTGTGCGTCTCACCCACGTGGCGGCGCGCCGCACTGCGCGTCGCCTTCGAGGTGGAAGGACGTGCTTTGCGTCAAATGTGCCACGGAAAACGGCGATTGCGTGTGTTGGGAGAAGGGGCGAATGCTTCTTCTGCCGTGCGGCTACGTTATAAGGACGCCAACGGCCATACCATGTTGAATACACCGGTTCTCGTCCGATCACCGAAGTTAAGCAACATCGGGCCCGGTTAGTACTTGGATGGGTGACCGCCTGGGAACACCGGGTGCTGTTGGCTCTATCTCATTTTTTAACTTTTACGTCGCCACACCTGCGAGGCCTCTTTTTCATACTAACTTTCAGGTGTGACAAAGATGCTTCCACAAGCATTTTAAAGTACTGTATCAAACGTAAGATACGAAACTACAGTAATGAACTCAGTTTGAGCAAGAATGCGCGAAACAAGAGTGCTAGAACGCCTCGAAAATAACAACACACTACGAATCGACAGATGAGTTCTGAAATACGTCAGGGCCTACTGTTTAGTAGCAGTGGTAAATTCCACAAAGTAAATAAATAAACAAAAAGGAAGGAAAAAAAAAAAAAATCTGCCGTTCTCGTCCGATCACCGAAGTCAAGCAACAACGTTAGTACTCGGATCGGTGACCGCCTGGGAACTCTGGCTGCCTTCATTTTTTGCTTTTTAGTCGCTACCCCTGCCAGCCCTCTTTTCATGCTGCCTTTGCGATGTGACAAAGATGTTTCCACAGTGATTTAAAACTGTTGTATTAAGCATAAGGTACGATGTTAAGAAACTCAGTTTGAAGAAGAGTGTGCCTAGGAAGATTTCCAAAGTGTCTCTGGAAATAACAAAACAGTATGAAACGGCGAAAGTGTTCCGGAATACGACGGGGCTTATTGTTTTGGATGCTTTGTCGAACCTCCTGTGTCTTCTGTCCTTGTTTCCATGGCACGCCACAGCGCTGCTCTAGTAGCTCCCAACGGCCGCCCACGGCGTCTCGGACACGCCGGTCAGGCCCGCGCCCGTCTCGCAGATGTTTGTCGTGCTTGTGCCGTCATATGGACCGCGACCCGAGCGGCAGCGAGCGGCAGTCGAGCAAAGTCGAGACAAGTCGGGACGGAAGGGGAGGGGACAGGCGAGAGTGCACCGCGCAAATTACGCAAATATCTGAAAAGCGCGGCGCGGCGTGTGTCAGGCAGGTGAGAAAGCTTCCGTCGGTCCAGCAGGACACTGCCACACCCCGCGCGGTCCCCCCGCCGCCCGGCCACGCGCAAGCCCCACAAGATGCGTCGCCCGCGAGTGTCGGAGGCCGCACGCACCAACCAAACGAATGATAGACAGGCGGTGCAACGAGCAGCTGTGCTGTGTTGTGCGTCTCACCCACGTGGCGGCGCGCCGCACTGCGCGTCGCCTTCGAGGTGGAAGGACGTGCTTTGCGTCAAATGTGCCACGGAAAACGGCGATTGCGTGTGTTGGGAGAAGGGGCGAATGCTTCTTCTGCCGTGCGGCTACGTTATAAGGACGCCAACGGCCATACCATGTTGAATACACCGGTTCTCGTCCGATCACCGAAGTTAAGCAACATCGGGCCCGGTTAGTACTTGGATGGGTGACCGCCTGGGAACACCGGGTGCTGTTGGCTCTATCTCATTTTTTAACTTTTACGTCGCCACACCTGCGAGGCCTCTTTTTCATACTAACTTTCAGGTGTGACAAAGATGCTTCCACAAGCATTTTAAAGTACTGTATCAAACGTAAGATACGAAACTACAGTAATGAACTCAGTTTGAGCAAGAATGCGCGAAACAAGAGTGCTAGAACGCCTCGAAAATAACAACACACTACGAATCGACAGATGAGTTCTGAAATACGTCAGGGCCTACTGTTTAGTAGCAGTGGTAAATTCCACAAAGTAAATAAATAAACAAAAAGGAAGGAAAAAAAAAAAAAATCTGCCGTTCTCGTCCGATCACCGAAGTCAAGCAACAACGTTAGTACTCGGATCGGTGACCGCCTGGGAACTCTGGCTGCCTTCATTTTTTGCTTTTTAGTCGCTACCCCTGCCAGCCCTCTTTTCATGCTGCCTTTGCGATGTGACAAAGATGTTTCCACAGTGATTTAAAACTGTTGTATTAAGCATAAGGTACGATGTTAAGAAACTCAGTTTGAAGAAGAGTGTGCCTAGGAAGATTTCCAAAGTGTCTCTGGAAATAACAAAACAGTATGAAACGGCGAAAGTGTTCCGGAATACGACGGGGCTTATTGTTTTGGATGCTTTGTCGAACCTCCTGTGTCTTCTGTCCTTGTTTCCATGGCACGCCACAGCGCTGCTCTAGTAGCTCCCAACGGCCGCCCACGGCGTCTCGGACACGCCGGTCAGGCCCGCGCCCGTCTCGCAGATGTTTGTCGTGCTTGTGCCGTCATATGGACCGCGACCCGAGCGGCAGCGAGCGGCAGTCGAGCAAAGTCGAGACAAGTCGGGACGGAAGGGGAGGGGACAGGCGAGAGTGCACCGCGCAAATTACGCAAATATCTGAAAAGCGCGGCGCGGCGTGTGTCAGGCAGGTGAGAAAGCTTCCGTCGGTCCAGCAGGACACTGCCACACCCCGCGCGGTCCCCCCGCCGCCCGGCCACGCGCAAGCCCCACAAGATGCGTCGCCCGCGAGTGTCGGAGGCCGCACGCACCAACCAAACGAATGATAGACAGGCGGTGCAACGAGCAGCTGTGCTGTGTTGTGCGTCTCACCCACGTGGCGGCGCGCCGCACTGCGCGTCGCCTTCGAGGTGGAAGGACGTGCTTTGCGTCAAATGTGCCACGGAAAACGGCGATTGCGTGTGTTGGGAGAAGGGGCGAATGCTTCTTCTGCCGTGCGGCTACGTTATAAGGACGCCAACGGCCATACCATGTTGAATACACCGGTTCTCGTCCGATCACCGAAGTTAAGCAACATCGGGCCCGGTTAGTACTTGGATGGGTGACCGCCTGGGAACACCGGGTGCTGTTGGCTCTATCTCATTTTTTAACTTTTACGTCGCCACACCTGCGAGGCCTCTTTTTCATACTAACTTTCAGGTGTGACAAAGATGCTTCCACAAGCATTTTAAAGTACTGTATCAAACGTAAGATACGAAACTACAGTAATGAACTCAGTTTGAGCAAGAATGCGCGAAACAAGAGTGCTAGAACGCCTCGAAAATAACAACACCTACGAATCGACAGATGAGTTCTGAAATACGTCAGGGCCTACTGTTTAGTAGCAGTGGTAAATTCCACAAAGTAAATAAATAAACAAAAAGGAAGGAAAAAAAAAAAAAAATCTGCCGTTCTCGTCCGATCACCGAAGTCAAGCAACAACGTTAGTACTCGGATCGGTGACCGCCTGGGAACTCTGGCTGCCTTCATTTTTTGCTTTTTAGTCGCTACCCCTGCCAGCCCTCTTTTCATGCTGCCTTTGCGATGTGACAAAGATGTTTCCACAGTGATTTAAAACTGTTGTATTAAGCATAAGGTACGATGTTAAGAAACTCAGTTTGAAGAAGAGTGTGCCTAGGAAGATTTCCAAAGTGTCTCTGGAAATAACAAAACAGTATGAAACGGCGAAAGTGTTCCGGAATACGACGGGGCTTATTGTTTTGGATGCTTTGTCGAACCTCCTGTGTCTTCTGTCCTTGTTTCCATGGCACGCCACAGCGCTGCTCTAGTAGCTCCCAACGGCCGCCCACGGCGTCTCGGACACGCCGGTCAGGCCCGCGCCCGTCTCGCAGATGTTTGTCGTGCTTGTGCCGTCATATGGACCGCGACCCGAGCGGCAGCGAGCGGCAGTCGAGCAAAGTCGAGACAAGTCGGGACGGAAGGGGAGGGGACAGGCGAGAGTGCACCGCGCAAATTACGCAAATATCTGAAAAGCGCGGCGCGGCGTGTGTCAGGCAGGTGAGAAAGCTTCCGTCGGTCCAGCAGGACACTGCCACACCCCGCGCGGTCCCCCCGCCGCCCGGCCACGCGCAAGCCCCACAAGATGCGTCGCCCGCGAGTGTCGGAGGCCGCACGCACCAACCAAACGAATGATAGACAGGCGGTGCAACGAGCAGCTGTGCTGTGTTGTGCGTCTCACCCACGTGGCGGCGCGCCGCACTGCGCGTCGCCTTCGAGGTGGAAGGACGTGCTTTGCGTCAAATGTGCCACGGAAAACGGCGATTGCGTGTGTTGGGAGAAGGGGCGAATGCTTCTTCTGCCGTGCGGCTACGTTATAAGGACGCCAACGGCCATACCATGTTGAATACACCGGTTCTCGTCCGATCACCGAAGTTAAGCAACATCGGGCCCGGTTAGTACTTGGATGGGTGACCGCCTGGGAACACCGGGTGCTGTTGGCTCTATCTCATTTTTTAACTTTTACGTCGCCACACCTGCGAGGCCTCTTTTTCATACTAACTTTCAGGTGTGACAAAGATGCTTCCACAAGCATTTTAAAGTACTGTATCAAACGTAAGATACGAAACTACAGTAATGAACTCAGTTTGAGCAAGAATGCGCGAAACAAGAGTGCTAGAACGCCTCGAAAATAACAACACACTACGAATCGACAGATGAGTTCTGAAATACGTCAGGGCCTACTGTTTAGTAGCAGTGGTAAATTCCACAAAGTAAATAAATAAACAAAAAGGAAGGAAAAAAAAAAAAAAATCTGCCGTTCTCGTCCGATCACCGAAGTCAAGCAACAACGTTAGTACTCGGATCGGTGACCGCCTGGGAACTCTGGCTGCCTTCATTTTTTGCTTTTTAGTCGCTACCCCTGCCAGCCCTCTTTTCATGCTGCCTTTGCGATGTGACAAAGATGTTTCCACAGTGATTTAAAACTGTTGTATTAAGCATAAGGTACGATGTTAAGAAACTCAGTTTGAAGAAGAGTGTGCCTAGGAAGATTTCCAAAGTGTCTCTGGAAATAACAAAACAGTATGAAACGGCGAAAGTGTTCCGGAATACGACGGGGCTTATTGTTTTGGATGCTTTGTCGAACCTCCTGTGTCTTCTGTCCTTGTTTCCATGGCACGCCACAGCGCTGCTCTAGTAGCTCCCAACGGCCGCCCACGGCGTCTCGGACACGCCGGTCAGGCCCGCGCCCGTCTCGCAGATGTTTGTCGTGCTTGTGCCGTCATATGGACCGCGACCCGAGCGGCAGCGAGCGGCAGTCGAGCAAAGTCGAGACAAGTCGGGACGGAAGGGGAGGGGACAGGCGAGAGTGCACCGCGCAAATTACGCAAATATCTGAAAAGCGCGGCGCGGCGTGTGTCAGGCAGGTGAGAAAGCTTCCGTCGGTCCAGCAGGACACTGCCACACCCCGCGCGGTCCCCCCGCCGCCCGGCCACGCGCAAGCCCCACAAGATGCGTCGCCCGCGAGTGTCGGAGGCCGCACGCACCAACCAAACGAATGATAGACAGGCGGTGCAACGAGCAGCTGTGCTGTGTTGTGCGTCTCACCCACGTGGCGGCGCGCCGCACTGCGCGTCGCCTTCGAGGTGGAAGGACGTGCTTTGCGTCAAATGTGCCACGGAAAACGGCGATTGCGTGTGTTGGGAGAAGGGGCGAATGCTTCTTCTGCCGTGCGGCTACGTTATAAGGACGCCAACGGCCATACCATGTTGAATACACCGGTTCTCGTCCGATCACCGAAGTTAAGCAACATCGGGCCCGGTTAGTACTTGGATGGGTGACCGCCTGGGAACACCGGGTGCTGTTGGCTCTATCTCATTTTTTAACTTTTACGTCGCCACACCTGCGAGGCCTCTTTTTCATACTAACTTTCAGGTGTGACAAAGATGCTTCCACAAGCATTTTAAAGTACTGTATCAAACGTAAGATACGAAACTACAGTAATGAACTCAGTTTGAGCAAGAATGCGCGAAACAAGAGTGCTAGAACGCCTCGAAAATAACAACACACTACGAATCGACAGATGAGTTCTGAAATACGTCAGGGCCTACTGTTTAGTAGCAGTGGTAAATTCCACAAAGTAAATAAATAAACAAAAAGGAAGGAAAAAAAAAAAAAAATCTGCCGTTCTCGTCCGATCACCGAAGTCAAGCAACAACGTTAGTACTCGGATCGGTGACCGCCTGGGAACTCTGGCTGCCTTCATTTTTTGCTTTTTAGTCGCTACCCCTGCCAGCCCTCTTTTCATGCTGCCTTTGCGATGTGACAAAGATGTTTCCACAGTGATTTAAAACTGTTGTATTAAGCATAAGGTACGATGTTAAGAAACTCAGTTTGAAGAAGAGTGTGCCTAGGAAGATTTCCAAAGTGTCTCTGGAAATAACAAAACAGTATGAAACGGCGAAAGTGTTCCGGAATACGACGGGGCTTATTGTTTTGGATGCTTTGTCGAACCTCCTGTGTCTTCTGTCCTTGTTTCCATGGCACGCCACAGCGCTGCTCTAGTAGCTCCCAACGGCCGCCCACGGCGTCTCGGACACGCCGGTCAGGCCCGCGCCCGTCTCGCAGATGTTTGTCGTGCTTGTGCCGTCATATGGACCGCGACCCGAGCGGCAGCGAGCGGCAGTCGAGCAAAGTCGAGACAAGTCGGGACGGAAGGGGAGGGGACAGGCGAGAGTGCACCGCGCAAATTACGCAAATATCTGAAAAGCGCGGCGCGGCGTGTGTCAGGCAGGTGAGAAAGCTTCCGTCGGTCCAGCAGGACACTGCCACACCCCGCGCGGTCCCCCCGCCGCCCGGCCACGCGCAAGCCCCACAAGATGCGTCGCCCGCGAGTGTCGGAGGCCGCACGCACCAACCAAACGAATGATAGACAGGCGGTGCAACGAGCAGCTGTGCTGTGTTGTGCGTCTCACCCACGTGGCGGCGCGCCGCACTGCGCGTCGCCTTCGAGGTGGAAGGACGTGCTTTGCGTCAAATGTGCCACGGAAAACGGCGATTGCGTGTGTTGGGAGAAGGGGCGAATGCTTCTTCTGCCGTGCGGCTACGTTATAAGGACGCCAACGGCCATACCATGTTGAATACACCGGTTCTCGTCCGATCACCGAAGTTAAGCAACATCGGGCCCGGTTAGTACTTGGATGGGTGACCGCCTGGGAACACCGGGTGCTGTTGGCTCTATCTCATTTTTTAACTTTTACGTCGCCACACCTGCGAGGCCTCTTTTTCATACTAACTTTCAGGTGTGACAAAGATGCTTCCACAAGCATTTTAAAGTACTGTATCAAACGTAAGATACGAAACTACAGTAATGAACTCAGTTTGAGCAAGAATGCGCGAAACAAGAGTGCTAGAACGCCTCGAAAATAACAACACACTACGAATCGACAGATGAGTTCTGAAATACGTCAGGGCCTACTGTTTAGTAGCAGTGGTAAATTCCACAAAGTAAATAAATAAACAAAAAGGAAGGAAAAAAAAAAAAAAATCTGCCGTTCTCGTCCGATCACCGAAGTCAAGCAACAACGTTAGTACTCGGATCGGTGACCGCCTGGGAACTCTGGCTGCCTTCATTTTTTGCTTTTTAGTCGCTACCCCTGCCAGCCCTCTTTTCATGCTGCCTTTGCGATGTGACAAAGATGTTTCCACAGTGATTTAAAACTGTTGTATTAAGCATAAGGTACGATGTTAAGAAACTCAGTTTGAAGAAGAGTGTGCCTAGGAAGATTTCCAAAGTGTCTCTGGAAATAACAAAACAGTATGAAACGGCGAAAGTGTTCCGGAATACGACGGGGCTTATTGTTTTGGATGCTTTGTCGAACCTCCTGTGTCTTCTGTCCTTGTTTCCATGGCACGCCACAGCGCTGCTCTAGTAGCTCCCAACGGCCGCCCACGGCGTCTCGGACACGCCGGTCAGGCCCGCGCCCGTCTCGCAGATGTTTGTCGTGCTTGTGCCGTCATATGGACCGCGACCCGAGCGGCAGCGAGCGGCAGTCGAGCAAAGTCGAGACAAGTCGGGACGGAAGGGGAGGGGACAGGCGAGAGTGCACCGCGCAAATTACGCAAATATCTGAAAAGCGCGGCGCGGCGTGTGTCAGGCAGGTGAGAAAGCTTCCGTCGGTCCAGCAGGACACTGCCACACCCCGCGCGGTCCCCCCGCCGCCCGGCCACGCGCAAGCCCCACAAGATGCGTCGCCCGCGAGTGTCGGAGGCCGCACGCACCAACCAAACGAATGATAGACAGGCGGTGCAACGAGCAGCTGTGCTGTGTTGTGCGTCTCACCCACGTGGCGGCGCGCCGCACTGCGCGTCGCCTTCGAGGTGGAAGGACGTGCTTTGCGTCAAATGTGCCACGGAAAACGGCGATTGCGTGTGTTGGGAGAAGGGGCGAATGCTTCTTCTGCCGTGCGGCTACGTTATAAGGACGCCAACGGCCATACCATGTTGAATACACCGGTTCTCGTCCGATCACCGAAGTTAAGCAACATCGGGCCCGGTTAGTACTTGGATGGGTGACCGCCTGGGAACACCGGGTGCTGTTGGCTCTATCTCATTTTTTAACTTTTACGTCGCCACACCTGCGAGGCCTCTTTTTCATACTAACTTTCAGGTGTGACAAAGATGCTTCCACAAGCATTTTAAAGTACTGTATCAAACGTAAGATACGAAACTACAGTAATGAACTCAGTTTGAGCAAGAATGCGCGAAACAAGAGTGCTAGAACGCCTCGAAAATAACAACACACTACGAATCGACAGATGAGTTCTGAAATACGTCAGGGCCTACTGTTTAGTAGCAGTGGTAAATTCCACAAAGTAAATAAATAAACAAAAAGGAAGGAAAAAAAAAAAAAAATCTGCCGTTCTCGTCCGATCACCGAAGTCAAGCAACAACGTTAGTACTCGGATCGGTGACCGCCTGGGAACTCTGGCTGCCTTCATTTTTTGCTTTTTAGTCGCTACCCCTGCCAGCCCTCTTTTCATGCTGCCTTTGCGATGTGACAAAGATGTTTCCACAGTGATTTAAAACTGTTGTATTAAGCATAAGGTACGATGTTAAGAAACTCAGTTTGAAGAAGAGTGTGCCTAGGAAGATTTCCAAAGTGTCTCTGGAAATAACAAAACAGTATGAAACGGCGAAAGTGTTCCGGAATACGACGGGGCTTATTGTTTTGGATGCTTTGTCGAACCTCCTGTGTCTTCTGTCCTTGTTTCCATGGCACGCCACAGCGCTGCTCTAGTAGCTCCCAACGGCCGCCCACGGCGTCTCGGACACGCCGGTCAGGCCCGCGCCCGTCTCGCAGATGTTTGTCGTGCTTGTGCCGTCATATGGACCGCGACCCGAGCGGCAGCGAGCGGCAGTCGAGCAAAGTCGAGACAAGTCGGGACGGAAGGGGAGGGGACAGGCGAGAGTGCACCGCGCAAATTACGCAAATATCTGAAAAGCGCGGCGCGGCGTGTGTCAGGCAGGTGAGAAAGCTTCCGTCGGTCCAGCAGGACACTGCCACACCCCGCGCGGTCCCCCCGCCGCCCGGCCACGCGCAAGCCCCACAAGATGCGTCGCCCGCGAGTGTCGGAGGCCGCACGCACCAACCAAACGAATGATAGACAGGCGGTGCAACGAGCAGCTGTGCTGTGTTGTGCGTCTCACCCACGTGGCGGCGCGCCGCACTGCGCGTCGCCTTCGAGGTGGAAGGACGTGCTTTGCGTCAAATGTGCCACGGAAAACGGCGATTGCGTGTGTTGGGAGAAGGGGCGAATGCTTCTTCTGCCGTGCGGCTACGTTATAAGGACGCCAACGGCCATACCATGTTGAATACACCGGTTCTCGTCCGATCACCGAAGTTAAGCAACATCGGGCCCGGTTAGTACTTGGATGGGTGACCGCCTGGGAACACCGGGTGCTGTTGGCTCTATCTCATTTTTTAACTTTTACGTCGCCACACCTGCGAGGCCTCTTTTTCATACTAACTTTCAGGTGTGACAAAGATGCTTCCACAAGCATTTTAAAGTACTGTATCAAACGTAAGATACGAAACTACAGTAATGAACTCAGTTTGAGCAAGAATGCGCGAAACAAGAGTGCTAGAACGCCTCGAAAATAACAACACACTACGAATCGACAGATGAGTTCTGAAATACGTCAGGGCCTACTGTTTAGTAGCAGTGGTAAATTCCACAAAGTAAATAAATAAACAAAAAGGAAGGAAAAAAAAAAAAAAATCTGCCGTTCTCGTCCGATCACCGAAGTCAAGCAACAACGTTAGTACTCGGATCGGTGACCGCCTGGGAACTCTGGCTGCCTTCATTTTTTGCTTTTTAGTCGCTACCCCTGCCAGCCCTCTTTTCATGCTGCCTTTGCGATGTGACAAAGATGTTTCCACAGTGATTTAAAACTGTTGTATTAAGCATAAGGTACGATGTTAAGAAACTCAGTTTGAAGAAGAGTGTGCCTAGGAAGATTTCCAAAGTGTCTCTGGAAATAACAAAACAGTATGAAACGGCGAAAGTGTTCCGGAATACGACGGGGCTTATTGTTTTGGATGCTTTGTCGAACCTCCTGTGTCTTCTGTCCTTGTTTCCATGGCACGCCACAGCGCTGCTCTAGTAGCTCCCAACGGCCGCCCACGGCGTCTCGGACACGCCGGTCAGGCCCGCGCCCGTCTCGCAGATGTTTGTCGTGCTTGTGCCGTCATATGGACCGCGACCCGAGCGGCAGCGAGCGGCAGTCGAGCAAAGTCGAGACAAGTCGGGACGGAAGGGGAGGGGACAGGCGAGAGTGCACCGCGCAAATTACGCAAATATCTGAAAAGCGCGGCGCGGCGTGTGTCAGGCAGGTGAGAAAGCTTCCGTCGGTCCAGCAGGACACTGCCACACCCCGCGCGGTCCCCCCGCCGCCCGGCCACGCGCAAGCCCCACAAGATGCGTCGCCCGCGAGTGTCGGAGGCCGCACGCACCAACCAAACGAATGATAGACAGGCGGTGCAACGAGCAGCTGTGCTGTGTTGTGCGTCTCACCCACGTGGCGGCGCGCCGCACTGCGCGTCGCCTTCGAGGTGGAAGGACGTGCTTTGCGTCAAATGTGCCACGGAAAACGGCGATTGCGTGTGTTGGGAGAAGGGGCGAATGCTTCTTCTGCCGTGCGGCTACGTTATAAGGACGCCAACGGCCATACCATGTTGAATACACCGGTTCTCGTCCGATCACCGAAGTTAAGCAACATCGGGCCCGGTTAGTACTTGGATGGGTGACCGCCTGGGAACACCGGGTGCTGTTGGCTCTATCTCATTTTTTAACTTTTACGTCGCCACACCTGCGAGGCCTCTTTTTCATACTAACTTTCAGGTGTGACAAAGATGCTTCCACAAGCATTTTAAAGTACTGTATCAAACGTAAGATACGAAACTACAGTAATGAACTCAGTTTGAGCAAGAATGCGCGAAACAAGAGTGCTAGAACGCCTCGAAAATAACAACACACTACGAATCGACAGATGAGTTCTGAAATACGTCAGGGCCTACTGTTTAGTAGCAGTGGTAAATTCCACAAAGTAAATAAATAAACAAAAAGGAAGGAAAAAAAAAAAAAAATCTGCCGTTCTCGTCCGATCACCGAAGTCAAGCAACAACGTTAGTACTCGGATCGGTGACCGCCTGGGAACTCTGGCTGCCTTCATTTTTTGCTTTTTAGTCGCTACCCCTGCCAGCCCTCTTTTCATGCTGCCTTTGCGATGTGACAAAGATGTTTCCACAGTGATTTAAAACTGTTGTATTAAGCATAAGGTACGATGTTAAGAAACTCAGTTTGAAGAAGAGTGTGCCTAGGAAGATTTCCAAAGTGTCTCTGGAAATAACAAAACAGTATGAAACGGCGAAAGTGTTCCGGAATACGACGGGGCTTATTGTTTTGGATGCTTTGTCGAACCTCCTGTGTCTTCTGTCCTTGTTTCCATGGCACGCCACAGCGCTGCTCTAGTAGCTCCCAACGGCCGCCCACGGCGTCTCGGACACGCCGGTCAGGCCCGCGCCCGTCTCGCAGATGTTTGTCGTGCTTGTGCCGTCATATGGACCGCGACCCGAGCGGCAGCGAGCGGCAGTCGAGCAAAGTCGAGACAAGTCGGGACGGAAGGGGAGGGGACAGGCGAGAGTGCACCGCGCAAATTACGCAAATATCTGAAAAGCGCGGCGCGGCGTGTGTCAGGCAGGTGAGAAAGCTTCCGTCGGTCCAGCAGGACACTGCCACACCCCGCGCGGTCCCCCCGCCGCCCGGCCACGCGCAAGCCCCACAAGATGCGTCGCCCGCGAGTGTCGGAGGCCGCACGCACCAACCAAACGAATGATAGACAGGCGGTGCAACGAGCAGCTGTGCTGTGTTGTGCGTCTCACCCACGTGGCGGCGCGCCGCACTGCGCGTCGCCTTCGAGGTGGAAGGACGTGCTTTGCGTCAAATGTGCCACGGAAAACGGCGATTGCGTGTGTTGGGAGAAGGGGCGAATGCTTCTTCTGCCGTGCGGCTACGTTATAAGGACGCCAACGGCCATACCATGTTGAATACACCGGTTCTCGTCCGATCACCGAAGTTAAGCAACATCGGGCCCGGTTAGTACTTGGATGGGTGACCGCCTGGGAACACCGGGTGCTGTTGGCTCTATCTCATTTTTTAACTTTTACGTCGCCACACCTGCGAGGCCTCTTTTTCATACTAACTTTCAGGTGTGACAAAGATGCTTCCACAAGCATTTTAAAGTACTGTATCAAACGTAAGATACGAAACTACAGTAATGAACTCAGTTTGAGCAAGAATGCGCGAAACAAGAGTGCTAGAACGCCTCGAAAATAACAACACACTACGAATCGACAGATGAGTTCTGAAATACGTCAGGGCCTACTGTTTAGTAGCAGTGGTAAATTCCACAAAGTAAATAAATAAACAAAAAGGAAGGAAAAAAAAAAAAAAATCTGCCGTTCTCGTCCGATCACCGAAGTCAAGCAACAACGTTAGTACTCGGATCGGTGACCGCCTGGGAACTCTGGCTGCCTTCATTTTTTGCTTTTTAGTCGCTACCCCTGCCAGCCCTCTTTTCATGCTGCCTTTGCGATGTGACAAAGATGTTTCCACAGTGATTTAAAACTGTTGTATTAAGCATAAGGTACGATGTTAAGAAACTCAGTTTGAAGAAGAGTGTGCCTAGGAAGATTTCCAAAGTGTCTCTGGAAATAACAAAACAGTATGAAACGGCGAAAGTGTTCCGGAATACGACGGGGCTTATTGTTTTGGATGCTTTGTCGAACCTCCTGTGTCTTCTGTCCTTGTTTCCATGGCACGCCACAGCGCTGCTCTAGTAGCTCCCAACGGCCGCCCACGGCGTCTCGGACACGCCGGTCAGGCCCGCGCCCGTCTCGCAGATGTTTGTCGTGCTTGTGCCGTCATATGGACCGCGACCCGAGCGGCAGCGAGCGGCAGTCGAGCAAAGTCGAGACAAGTCGGGACGGAAGGGGAGGGGACAGGCGAGAGTGCACCGCGCAAATTACGCAAATATCTGAAAAGCGCGGCGCGGCGTGTGTCAGGCAGGTGAGAAAGCTTCCGTCGGTCCAGCAGGACACTGCCACACCCCGCGCGGTCCCCCCGCCGCCCGGCCACGCGCAAGCCCCACAAGATGCGTCGCCCGCGAGTGTCGGAGGCCGCACGCACCAACCAAACGAATGATAGACAGGCGGTGCAACGAGCAGCTGTGCTGTGTTGTGCGTCTCACCCACGTGGCGGCGCGCCGCACTGCGCGTCGCCTTCGAGGTGGAAGGACGTGCTTTGCGTCAAATGTGCCACGGAAAACGGCGATTGCGTGTGTTGGGAGAAGGGGCGAATGCTTCTTCTGCCGTGCGGCTACGTTATAAGGACGCCAACGGCCATACCATGTTGAATACACCGGTTCTCGTCCGATCACCGAAGTTAAGCAACATCGGGCCCGGTTAGTACTTGGATGGGTGACCGCCTGGGAACACCGGGTGCTGTTGGCTCTATCTCATTTTTTAACTTTTACGTCGCCACACCTGCGAGGCCTCTTTTTCATACTAACTTTCAGGTGTGACAAAGATGCTTCCACAAGCATTTTAAAGTACTGTATCAAACGTAAGATACGAAACTACAGTAATGAACTCAGTTTGAGCAAGAATGCGCGAAACAAGAGTGCTAGAACGCCTCGAAAATAACAACACACTACGAATCGACAGATGAGTTCTGAAATACGTCAGGGCCTACTGTTTAGTAGCAGTGGTAAATTCCACAAAGTAAATAAATAAACAAAAAGGAAGGAAAAAAAAAAAAAAATCTGCCGTTCTCGTCCGATCACCGAAGTCAAGCAACAACGTTAGTACTCGGATCGGTGACCGCCTGGGAACTCTGGCTGCCTTCATTTTTTGCTTTTTAGTCGCTACCCCTGCCAGCCCTCTTTTCATGCTGCCTTTGCGATGTGACAAAGATGTTTCCACAGTGATTTAAAACTGTTGTATTAAGCATAAGGTACGATGTTAAGAAACTCAGTTTGAAGAAGAGTGTGCCTAGGAAGATTTCCAAAGTGTCTCTGGAAATAACAAAACAGTATGAAACGGCGAAAGTGTTCCGGAATACGACGGGGCTTATTGTTTTGGATGCTTTGTCGAACCTCCTGTGTCTTCTGTCCTTGTTTCCATGGCACGCCACAGCGCTGCTCTAGTAGCTCCCAACGGCCGCCCACGGCGTCTCGGACACGCCGGTCAGGCCCGCGCCCGTCTCGCAGATGTTTGTCGTGCTTGTGCCGTCATATGGACCGCGACCCGAGCGGCAGCGAGCGGCAGTCGAGCAAAGTCGAGACAAGTCGGGACGGAAGGGGAGGGGACAGGCGAGAGTGCACCGCGCAAATTACGCAAATATCTGAAAAGCGCGGCGCGGCGTGTGTCAGGCAGGTGAGAAAGCTTCCGTCGGTCCAGCAGGACACTGCCACACCCCGCGCGGTCCCCCCGCCGCCCGGCCACGCGCAAGCCCCACAAGATGCGTCGCCCGCGAGTGTCGGAGGCCGCACGCACCAACCAAACGAATGATAGACAGGCGGTGCAACGAGCAGCTGTGCTGTGTTGTGCGTCTCACCCACGTGGCGGCGCGCCGCACTGCGCGTCGCCTTCGAGGTGGAAGGACGTGCTTTGCGTCAAATGTGCCACGGAAAACGGCGATTGCGTGTGTTGGGAGAAGGGGCGAATGCTTCTTCTGCCGTGCGGCTACGTTATAAGGACGCCAACGGCCATACCATGTTGAATACACCGGTTCTCGTCCGATCACCGAAGTTAAGCAACATCGGGCCCGGTTAGTACTTGGATGGGTGACCGCCTGGGAACACCGGGTGCTGTTGGCTCTATCTCATTTTTTAACTTTTACGTCGCCACACCTGCGAGGCCTCTTTTTCATACTAACTTTCAGGTGTGACAAAGATGCTTCCACAAGCATTTTAAAGTACTGTATCAAACGTAAGATACGAAACTACAGTAATGAACTCAGTTTGAGCAAGAATGCGCGAAACAAGAGTGCTAGAACGCCTCGAAAATAACAACACACTACGAATCGACAGATGAGTTCTGAAATACGTCAGGGCCTACTGTTTAGTAGCAGTGGTAAATTCCACAAAGTAAATAAATAAACAAAAAGGAAGGAAAAAAAAAAAAAAAAATCTGCCGTTCTCGTCCGATCACCGAAGTCAAGCAACAACGTTAGTACTCGGATCGGTGACCGCCTGGGAACTCTGGCTGCCTTCATTTTTTGCTTTTTAGTCGCTACCCCTGCCAGCCCTCTTTTCATGCTGCCTTTGCGATGTGACAAAGATGTTTCCACAGTGATTTAAAACTGTTGTATTAAGCATAAGGTACGATGTTAAGAAACTCAGTTTGAAGAAGAGTGTGCCTAGGAAGATTTCCAAAGTGTCTCTGGAAATAACAAAACAGTATGAAACGGCGAAAGTGTTCCGGAATACGACGGGGCTTATTGTTTTGGATGCTTTGTCGAACCTCCTGTGTCTTCTGTCCTTGTTTCCATGGCACGCCACAGCGCTGCTCTAGTAGCTCCCAACGGCCGCCCACGGCGTCTCGGACACGCCGGTCAGGCCCGCGCCCGTCTCGCAGATGTTTGTCGTGCTTGTGCGTCATATGGACCGCGACCCGAGCGGCAGCGAGCGGCAGTCGAGCAAAGTCGAGACAAGTCGGGACGGAAGGGGAGGGGACAGGCGAGAGTGCACCGCGCAAATTACGCAAATATCTGAAAAGCGCGGCGCGGCGTGTGTCAGGCAGGTGAGAAAGCTTCCGTCGGTCCAGCAGGACACTGCCACACCCCGCGCGGTCCCCCCGCCGCCCGGCCACGCGCAAGCCCCACAAGATGCGTCGCCCGCGAGTGTCGGAGGCCGCACGCACCAACCAAACGAATGATAGACAGGCGGTGCAACGAGCAGCTGTGCTGTGTTGTGCGTCTCACCCACGTGGCGGCGCGCCGCACTGCGCGTCGCCTTCGAGGTGGAAGGACGTGCTTTGCGTCAAATGTGCCACGGAAAACGGCGATTGCGTGTGTTGGGAGAAGGGGCGAATGCTTCTTCTGCCGTGCGGCTACGTTATAAGGACGCCAACGGCCATACCATGTTGAATACACCGGTTCTCGTCCGATCACCGAAGTTAAGCAACATCGGGCCCGGTTAGTACTTGGATGGGTGACCGCCTGGGAACACCGGGTGCTGTTGGCTCTATCTCATTTTTTAACTTTTACGTCGCCACACCTGCGAGGCCTCTTTTTCATCTAACTTTCAGGTGTGACAAAGATGCTTCCACAAGCATTTTAAAGTACTGTATCAAACGTAAGATACGAAACTACAGTAATGAACTCAGTTTGTAGCAAGAATGCGCGAAACAAGAGTGCTAGAACGCCTCGAAAATAACAACACACTACGAATCGACAGATGAGTTCTGAAATACGTCAGGGCCTACTGTTTAGTAGCAGTGGTAAATTCCACAAAGTAAATAAATAAACAAAAAGGAAGGAAAAAAAAAAAAAAATCTGCCGTTCTCGTCCGATCACCGAAGTCAAGCAACAACGTTAGTACTCGGATCGGTGACCGCCTGGGAACTCTGGCTGCCTTCATTTTTTGCTTTTTAGTCGCTACCCCTGCCAGCCCTCTTTTCATGCTGCCTTTGCGATGTGACAAAGATGTTTCCACAGTGATTTAAAACTGTTGTATTAAGCATAAGGTACGATGTTAAGAAACTCAGTTTGAAGAAGAGTGTGCCTAGGAAGATTTCCAAAGTGTCTCTGGAAATAACAAAACAGTATGAAACGGCGAAAGTGTTCCGGAATACGACGGGGCTTATTGTTTTGGATGCTTTGTCGAACCTCCTGTGTCTTCTGTCCTTGTTTCCATGGCACGCCACAGCGCTGCTCTAGTAGCTCCCAACGGCCGCCCACGGCGTCTCGGACACGCCGGTCAGGCCCGCGCCCGTCTCGCAGATGTTTGTCGTGCTTGTGCCGTCATATGGACCGCGACCCGAGCGGCAGCGAGCGGCAGTCGAGCAAAGTCGAGACAAGTCGGGACGGAAGGGGAGGGGACAGGCGAGAGTGCACCGCGCAAATTACGCAAATATCTGAAAAGCGCGGCGCGGCGTGTGTCAGGCAGGTGAGAAAGCTTCCGTCGGTCCAGCAGGACACTGCCACACCCCGCGCGGTCCCCCCGCCGCCCGGCCACGCGCAAGCCCCACAAGATGCGTCGCCCGCGAGTGTCGGAGGCCGCACGCACCAACCAAACGAATGATAGACAGGCGGTGCAACGAGCAGCTGTGCTGTGTTGTGCGTCTCACCCACGTGGCGGCGCGCCGCACTGCGCGTCGCCTTCGAGGTGGAAGGACGTGCTTTGCGTCAAATGTGCCACGGAAAACGGCGATTGCGTGTGTTGGGAGAAGGGGCGAATGCTTCTTCTGCCGTGCGGCTACGTTATAAGGACGCCAACGGCCATACCATGTTGAATACACCGGTTCTCGTCCGATCACCGAAGTTAAGCAACATCGGGCCCGGTTAGTACTTGGATGGGTGACCGCCTGGGAACACCGGGTGCTGTTGGCTCTATCTCATTTTTTAACTTTTACGTCGCCACACCTGCGAGGCCTCTTTTTCATACTAACTTTCAGGTGTGACAAAGATGCTTCCACAAGCATTTTAAAGTACTGTATCAAACGTAAGATACGAAACTACAGTAATGAACTCAGTTTGAGCAAGAATGCGCGAAACAAGAGTGCTAGAACGCCTCGAAAATAACAACACACTACGAATCGACAGATGAGTTCTGAAATACGTCAGGGCCTACTGTTTAGTAGCAGTGGTAAATTCCACAAAGTAAATAAATAAACAAAAAGGAAGGAAAAAAAAAAAAAAATCTGCCGTTCTCGTCCGATCACCGAAGTCAAGCAACAACGTTAGTACTCGGATCGGTGACCGCCTGGGAACTCTGGCTGCCTTCATTTTTTGCTTTTTAGTCGCTACCCCTGCCAGCCCTCTTTTCATGCTGCCTTTGCGATGTGACAAAGATGTTTCCACAGTGATTTAAAACTGTTGTATTAAGCATAAGGTACGATGTTAAGAAACTCAGTTTGAAGAAGAGTGTGCCTAGGAAGATTTCCAAAGTGTCTCTGGAAATAACAAAACAGTATGAAACGGCGAAAGTGTTCCGGAATACGACGGGGCTTATTGTTTTGGATGCTTTGTCGAACCTCCTGTGTCTTCTGTCCTTGTTTCCATGGCACGCCACAGCGCTGCTCTAGTAGCTCCCAACGGCCGCCCACGGCGTCTCGGACACGCCGGTCAGGCCCGCGCCCGTCTCGCAGATGTTTGTCGTGCTTGTGCCGTCATATGGACCGCGACCCGAGCGGCAGCGAGCGGCAGTCGAGCAAAGTCGAGACAAGTCGGGACGGAAGGGGAGGGGACAGGCGAGAGTGCACCGCGCAAATTACGCAAATATCTGAAAAGCGCGGCGCGGCGTGTGTCAGGCAGGTGAGAAAGCTTCCGTCGGTCCAGCAGGACACTGCCACACCCCGCGCGGTCCCCCCGCCGCCCGGCCACGCGCAAGCCCCACAAGATGCGTCGCCCGCGAGTGTCGGAGGCCGCACGCACCAACCAAACGAATGATAGACAGGCGGTGCAACGAGCAGCTGTGCTGTGTTGTGCGTCTCACCCACGTGGCGGCGCGCCGCACTGCGCGTCGCCTTCGAGGTGGAAGGACGTGCTTTGCGTCAAATGTGCCACGGAAAACGGCGATTGCGTGTGTTGGGAGAAGGGGCGAATGCTTCTTCTGCCGTGCGGCTACGTTATAAGGACGCCAACGGCCATACCATGTTGAATACACCGGTTCTCGTCCGATCACCGAAGTTAAGCAACATCGGGCCCGGTTAGTACTTGGATGGGTGACCGCCTGGGAACACCGGGTGCTGTTGGCTCTATCTCATTTTTTAACTTTTACGTCGCCACACCTGCGAGGCCTCTTTTTCATACTAACTTTCAGGTGTGACAAAGATGCTTCCACAAGCATTTTAAAGTACTGTATCAAACGTAAGATACGAAACTACAGTAATGAACTCAGTTTGAGCAAGAATGCGCGAAACAAGAGTGCTAGAACGCCTCGAAAATAACAACACACTACGAATCGACAGATGAGTTCTGAAATACGTCAGGGCCTACTGTTTAGTAGCAGTGGTAAATTCCACAAAGTAAATAAATAAACAAAAAGGAAGGAAAAAAAAAAAAAAATCTGCCGTTCTCGTCCGATCACCGAAGTCAAGCAACAACGTTAGTACTCGGATCGGTGACCGCCTGGGAACTCTGGCTGCCTTCATTTTTTGCTTTTTAGTCGCTACCCCTGCCAGCCCTCTTTTCATGCTGCCTTTGCGATGTGACAAAGATGTTTCCACAGTGATTTAAAACTGTTGTATTAAGCATAAGGTACGATGTTAAGAAACTCAGTTTGAAGAAGAGTGTGCCTAGGAAGATTTCCAAAGTGTCTCTGGAAATAACAAAACAGTATGAAACGGCGAAAGTGTTCCGGAATACGACGGGGCTTATTGTTTTGGATGCTTTGTCGAACCTCCTGTGTCTTCTGTCCTTGTTTCCATGGCACGCCACAGCGCTGCTCTAGTAGCTCCCAACGGCCGCCCACGGCGTCTCGGACACGCCGGTCAGGCCCGCGCCCGTCTCGCAGATGTTTGTCGTGCTTGTGCCGTCATATGGACCGCGACCCGAGCGGCAGCGAGCGGCAGTCGAGCAAAGTCGAGACAAGTCGGGACGGAAGGGGAGGGGACAGGCGAGAGTGCACCGCGCAAATTACGCAAATATCTGAAAAGCGCGGCGCGGCGTGTGTCAGGCAGGTGAGAAAGCTTCCGTCGGTCCAGCAGGACACTGCCACACCCCGCGCGGTCCCCCCGCCGCCCGGCCACGCGCAAGCCCCACAAGATGCGTCGCCCGCGAGTGTCGGAGGCCGCACGCACCAACCAAACGAATGATAGACAGGCGGTGCAACGAGCAGCTGTGCTGTGTTGTGCGTCTCACCCACGTGGCGGCGCGCCGCACTGCGCGTCGCCTTCGAGGTGGAAGGACGTGCTTTGCGTCAAATGTGCCACGGAAAACGGCGATTGCGTGTGTTGGGAGAAGGGGCGAATGCTTCTTCTGCCGTGCGGCTACGTTATAAGGACGCCAACGGCCATACCATGTTGAATACACCGGTTCTCGTCCGATCACCGAAGTTAAGCAACATCGGGCCCGGTTAGTACTTGGATGGGTGACCGCCTGGGAACACCGGGTGCTGTTGGCTCTATCTCATTTTTTAACTTTTACGTCGCCACACCTGCGAGGCCTCTTTTTCATACTAACTTTCAGGTGTGACAAAGATGCTTCCACAAGCATTTTAAAGTACTGTATCAAACGTAAGATACGAAACTACAGTAATGAACTCAGTTTGAGCAAGAATGCGCGAAACAAGAGTGCTAGAACGCCTCGAAAATAACAACACACTACGAATCGACAGATGAGTTCTGAAATACGTCAGGGCCTACTGTTTAGTAGCAGTGGTAAATTCCACAAAGTAAATAAATAAACAAAAAGGAAGGAAAAAAAAAAAAAAATCTGCCGTTCTCGTCCGATCACCGAAGTCAAGCAACAACGTTAGTACTCGGATCGGTGACCGCCTGGGAACTCTGGCTGCCTTCATTTTTTGCTTTTTAGTCGCTACCCCTGCCAGCCCTCTTTTCATGCTGCCTTTGCGATGTGACAAAGATGTTTCCACAGTGATTTAAAACTGTTGTATTAAGCATAAGGTACGATGTTAAGAAACTCAGTTTGAAGAAGAGTGTGCCTAGGAAGATTTCCAAAGTGTCTCTGGAAATAACAAAACAGTATGAAACGGCGAAAGTGTTCCGGAATACGACGGGGCTTATTGTTTTGGATGCTTTGTCGAACCTCCTGTGTCTTCTGTCCTTGTTTCCATGGCACGCCACAGCGCTGCTCTAGTAGCTCCCAACGGCCGCCCACGGCGTCTCGGACACGCCGGTCAGGCCCGCGCCCGTCTCGCAGATGTTTGTCGTGCTTGTGCCGTCATATGGACCGCGACCCGAGCGGCAGCGAGCGGCAGTCGAGCAAAGTCGAGACAAGTCGGGACGGAAGGGGAGGGGACAGGCGAGAGTGCACCGCGCAAATTACGCAAATATCTGAAAAGCGCGGCGCGGCGTGTGTCAGGCAGGTGAGAAAGCTTCCGTCGGTCCAGCAGGACACTGCCACACCCCGCGCGGTCCCCCCGCCGCCCGGCCACGCGCAAGCCCCACAAGATGCGTCGCCCGCGAGTGTCGGAGGCCGCACGCACCAACCAAACGAATGATAGACAGGCGGTGCAACGAGCAGCTGTGCTGTGTTGTGCGTCTCACCCACGTGGCGGCGCGCCGCACTGCGCGTCGCCTTCGAGGTGGAAGGACGTGCTTTGCGTCAAATGTGCCACGGAAAACGGCGATTGCGTGTGTTGGGAGAAGGGGCGAATGCTTCTTCTGCCGTGCGGCTACGTTATAAGGACGCCAACGGCCATACCATGTTGAATACACCGGTTCTCGTCCGATCACCGAAGTTAAGCAACATCGGGCCCGGTTAGTACTTGGATGGGTGACCGCCTGGGAACACCGGGTGCTGTTGGCTCTATCTCATTTTTTAACTTTTACGTCGCCACACCTGCGAGGCCTCTTTTTCATACTAACTTTCAGGTGTGACAAAGATGCTTCCACAAGCATTTTAAAGTACTGTATCAAACGTAAGATACGAAACTACAGTAATGAACTCAGTTTGAGCAAGAATGCGCGAAACAAGAGTGCTAGAACGCCTCGAAAATAACAACACACTACGAATCGACAGATGAGTTCTGAAATACGTCAGGGCCTACTGTTTAGTAGCAGTGGTAAATTCCACAAAGTAAATAAATAAACAAAAAGGAAGGAAAAAAAAAAAAAAATCTGCCGTTCTCGTCCGATCACCGAAGTCAAGCAACAACGTTAGTACTCGGATCGGTGACCGCCTGGGAACTCTGGCTGCCTTCATTTTTTGCTTTTTAGTCGCTACCCCTGCCAGCCCTCTTTTCATGCTGCCTTTGCGATGTGACAAAGATGTTTCCACAGTGATTTAAAACTGTTGTATTAAGCATAAGGTACGATGTTAAGAAACTCAGTTTGAAGAAGAGTGTGCCTAGGAAGATTTCCAAAGTGTCTCTGGAAATAACAAAACAGTATGAAACGGCGAAAGTGTTCCGGAATACGACGGGGCTTATTGTTTTGGATGCTTTGTCGAACCTCCTGTGTCTTCTGTCCTTGTTTCCATGGCACGCCACAGCGCTGCTCTAGTAGCTCCCAACGGCCGCCCACGGCGTCTCGGACACGCCGGTCAGGCCCGCGCCCGTCTCGCAGATGTTTGTCGTGCTTGTGCCGTCATATGGACCGCGACCCGAGCGGCAGCGAGCGGCAGTCGAGCAAAGTCGAGACAAGTCGGGACGGAAGGGGAGGGGACAGGCGAGAGTGCACCGCGCAAATTACGCAAATATCTGAAAAGCGCGGCGCGGCGTGTGTCAGGCAGGTGAGAAAGCTTCCGTCGGTCCAGCAGGACACTGCCACACCCCGCGCGGTCCCCCCGCCGCCCGGCCACGCGCAAGCCCCACAAGATGCGTCGCCCGCGAGTGTCGGAGGCCGCACGCACCAACCAAACGAATGATAGACAGGCGGTGCAACGAGCAGCTGTGCTGTGTTGTGCGTCTCACCCACGTGGCGGCGCGCCGCACTGCGCGTCGCCTTCGAGGTGGAAGGACGTGCTTTGCGTCAAATGTGCCACGGAAAACGGCGATTGCGTGTGTTGGGAGAAGGGGCGAATGCTTCTTCTGCCGTGCGGCTACGTTATAAGGACGCCAACGGCCATACCATGTTGAATACACCGGTTCTCGTCCGATCACCGAAGTTAAGCAACATCGGGCCCGGTTAGTACTTGGATGGGTGACCGCCTGGGAACACCGGGTGCTGTTGGCTCTATCTCATTTTTTAACTTTTACGTCGCCACACCTGCGAGGCCTCTTTTTCATACTAACTTTCAGGTGTGACAAAGATGCTTCCACAAGCATTTTAAAGTACTGTATCAAACGTAAGATACGAAACTACAGTAATGAACTCAGTTTGAGCAAGAATGCGCGAAACAAGAGTGCTAGAACGCCTCGAAAATAACAACACACTACGAATCGACAGATGAGTTCTGAAATACGTCAGGGCCTACTGTTTAGTAGCAGTGGTAAATTCCACAAAGTAAATAAATAAACAAAAAGGAAGGAAAAAAAAAAAAAATCTGCCGTTCTCGTCCGATCACCGAAGTCAAGCAACAACGTTAGTACTCGGATCGGTGACCGCCTGGGAACTCTGGCTGCCTTCATTTTTTGCTTTTTAGTCGCTACCCCTGCCAGCCCTCTTTTCATGCTGCCTTTGCGATGTGACAAAGATGTTTCCACAGTGATTTAAAACTGTTGTATTAAGCATAAGGTACGATGTTAAGAAACTCAGTTTGAAGAAGAGTGTGCCTAGGAAGATTTCCAAAGTGTCTCTGGAAATAACAAAACAGTATGAAACGGCGAAAGTGTTCCGGAATACGACGGGGCTTATTGTTTTGGATGCTTTGTCGAACCTCCTGTGTCTTCTGTCCTTGTTTCCATGGCACGCCACAGCGCTGCTCTAGTAGCTCCCAACGGCCGCCCACGGCGTCTCGGACACGCCGGTCAGGCCCGCGCCCGTCTCGCAGATGTTTGTCGTGCTTGTGCCGTCATATGGACCGCGACCCGAGCGGCAGCGAGCGGCAGTCGAGCAAAGTCGAGACAAGTCGGGACGGAAGGGGAGGGGACAGGCGAGAGTGCACCGCGCAAATTACGCAAATATCTGAAAAGCGCGGCGCGGCGTGTGTCAGGCAGGTGAGAAAGCTTCCGTCGGTCCAGCAGGACACTGCCACACCCCGCGCGGTCCCCCCGCCGCCCGGCCACGCGCAAGCCCCACAAGATGCGTCGCCCGCGAGTGTCGGAGGCCGCACGCACCAACCAAACGAATGATAGACAGGCGGTGCAACGAGCAGCTGTGCTGTGTTGTGCGTCTCACCCACGTGGCGGCGCGCCGCACTGCGCGTCGCCTTCGAGGTGGAAGGACGTGCTTTGCGTCAAATGTGCCACGGAAAACGGCGATTGCGTGTGTTGGGAGAAGGGGCGAATGCTTCTTCTGCCGTGCGGCTACGTTATAAGGACGCCAACGGCCATACCATGTTGAATACACCGGTTCTCGTCCGATCACCGAAGTTAAGCAACATCGGGCCCGGTTAGTACTTGGATGGGTGACCGCCTGGGAACACCGGGTGCTGTTGGCTCTATCTCATTTTTTAACTTTTACGTCGCCACACCTGCGAGGCCTCTTTTTCATACTAACTTTCAGGTGTGACAAAGATGCTTCCACAAGCATTTTAAAGTACTGTATCAAACGTAAGATACGAAACTACAGTAATGAACTCAGTTTGAGCAAGAATGCGCGAAACAAGAGTGCTAGAACGCCTCGAAAATAACAACACACTACGAATCGACAGATGAGTTCTGAAATACGTCAGGGCCTACTGTTTAGTAGCAGTGGTAAATTCCACAAAGTAAATAAATAAACAAAAAGGAAGGAAAAAAAAAAAAAATCTGCCGTTCTCGTCCGATCACCGAAGTCAAGCAACAACGTTAGTACTCGGATCGGTGACCGCCTGGGAACTCTGGCTGCCTTCATTTTTTGCTTTTTAGTCGCTACCCCTGCCAGCCCTCTTTTCATGCTGCCTTTGCGATGTGACAAAGATGTTTCCACAGTGATTTAAAACTGTTGTATTAAGCATAAGGTACGATGTTAAGAAACTCAGTTTGAAGAAGAGTGTGCCTAGGAAGATTTCCAAAGTGTCTCTGGAAATAACAAAACAGTATGAAACGGCGAAAGTGTTCCGGAATACGACGGGGCTTATTGTTTTGGATGCTTTGTCGAACCTCCTGTGTCTTCTGTCCTTGTTTCCATGGCACGCCACAGCGCTGCTCTAGTAGCTCCCAACGGCCGCCCACGGCGTCTCGGACACGCCGGTCAGGCCCGCGCCCGTCTCGCAGATGTTTGTCGTGCTTGTGCCGTCATATGGACCGCGACCCGAGCGGCAGCGAGCGGCAGTCGAGCAAAGTCGAGACAAGTCGGGACGGAAGGGGAGGGGACAGGCGAGAGTGCACCGCGCAAATTACGCAAATATCTGAAAAGCGCGGCGCGGCGTGTGTCAGGCAGGTGAGAAAGCTTCCGTCGGTCCAGCAGGACACTGCCACACCCCGCGCGGTCCCCCCGCCGCCCGGCCACGCGCAAGCCCCACAAGATGCGTCGCCCGCGAGTGTCGGAGGCCGCACGCACCAACCAAACGAATGATAGACAGGCGGTGCAACGAGCAGCTGTGCTGTGTTGTGCGTCTCACCCACGTGGCGGCGCGCCGCACTGCGCGTCGCCTTCGAGGTGGAAGGACGTGCTTTGCGTCAAATGTGCCACGGAAAACGGCGATTGCGTGTGTTGGGAGAAGGGGCGAATGCTTCTTCTGCCGTGCGGCTACGTTATAAGGACGCCAACGGCCATACCATGTTGAATACACCGGTTCTCGTCCGATCACCGAAGTTAAGCAACATCGGGCCCGGTTAGTACTTGGATGGGTGACCGCCTGGGAACACCGGGTGCTGTTGGCTCTATCTCATTTTTTAACTTTTACGTCGCCACACCTGCGAGGCCTCTTTTTCATACTAACTTTCAGGTGTGACAAAGATGCTTCCACAAGCATTTTAAAGTACTGTATCAAACGTAAGATACGAAACTACAGTAATGAACTCAGTTTGAGCAAGAATGCGCGAAACAAGAGTGCTAGAACGCCTCGAAAATAACAACACACTACGAATCGACAGATGAGTTCTGAAATACGTCAGGGCCTACTGTTTAGTAGCAGTGGTAAATTCCACAAAGTAAATAAATAAACAAAAAGGAAGGAAAAAAAAAAAAAATCTGCCGTTCTCGTCCGATCACCGAAGTCAAGCAACAACGTTAGTACTCGGATCGGTGACCGCCTGGGAACTCTGGCTGCCTTCATTTTTTGCTTTTTAGTCGCTACCCCTGCCAGCCCTCTTTTCATGCTGCCTTTGCGATGTGACAAAGATGTTTCCACAGTGATTTAAAACTGTTGTATTAAGCATAAGGTACGATGTTAAGAAACTCAGTTTGAAGAAGAGTGTGCCTAGGAAGATTTCCAAAGTGTCTCTGGAAATAACAAAACAGTATGAAACGGCGAAAGTGTTCCGGAATACGACGGGGCTTATTGTTTTGGATGCTTTGTCGAACCTCCTGTGTCTTCTGTCCTTGTTTCCATGGCACGCCACAGCGCTGCTCTAGTAGCTCCCAACGGCCGCCCACGGCGTCTCGGACACGCCGGTCAGGCCCGCGCCCGTCTCGCAGATGTTTGTCGTGCTTGTGCCGTCATATGGACCGCGACCCGAGCGGCAGCGAGCGGCAGTCGAGCAAAGTCGAGACAAGTCGGGACGGAAGGGGAGGGGACAGGCGAGAGTGCACCGCGCAAATTACGCAAATATCTGAAAAGCGCGGCGCGGCGTGTGTCAGGCAGGTGAGAAAGCTTCCGTCGGTCCAGCAGGACACTGCCACACCCCGCGCGGTCCCCCCGCCGCCCGGCCACGCGCAAGCCCCACAAGATGCGTCGCCCGCGAGTGTCGGAGGCCGCACGCACCAACCAAACGAATGATAGACAGGCGGTGCAACGAGCAGCTGTGCTGTGTTGTGCGTCTCACCCACGTGGCGGCGCGCCGCACTGCGCGTCGCCTTCGAGGTGGAAGGACGTGCTTTGCGTCAAATGTGCCACGGAAAACGGCGATTGCGTGTGTTGGGAGAAGGGGCGAATGCTTCTTCTGCCGTGCGGCTACGTTATAAGGACGCCAACGGCCATACCATGTTGAATACACCGGTTCTCGTCCGATCACCGAAGTTAAGCAACATCGGGCCCGGTTAGTACTTGGATGGGTGACCGCCTGGGAACACCGGGTGCTGTTGGCTCTATCTCATTTTTTAACTTTTACGTCGCCACACCTGCGAGGCCTCTTTTTCATACTAACTTTCAGGTGTGACAAAGATGCTTCCACAAGCATTTTAAAGTACTGTATCAAACGTAAGATACGAAACTACAGTAATGAACTCAGTTTGAGCAAGAATGCGCGAAACAAGAGTGCTAGAACGCCTCGAAAATAACAACACACTACGAATCGACAGATGAGTTCTGAAATACGTCAGGGCCTACTGTTTAGTAGCAGTGGTAAATTCCACAAAGTAAATAAATAAACAAAAAGGAAGGAAAAAAAAAAAAAAATCTGCCGTTCTCGTCCGATCACCGAAGTCAAGCAACAACGTTAGTACTCGGATCGGTGACCGCCTGGGAACTCTGGCTGCCTTCATTTTTTGCTTTTTAGTCGCTACCCCTGCCAGCCCTCTTTTCATGCTGCCTTTGCGATGTGACAAAGATGTTTCCACAGTGATTTAAAACTGTTGTATTAAGCATAAGGTACGATGTTAAGAAACTCAGTTTGAAGAAGAGTGTGCCTAGGAAGATTTCCAAAGTGTCTCTGGAAATAACAAAACAGTATGAAACGGCGAAAGTGTTCCGGAATACGACGGGGCTTATTGTTTTGGATGCTTTGTCGAACCTCCTGTGTCTTCTGTCCTTGTTTCCATGGCACGCCACAGCGCTGCTCTAGTGTAGCTCCCAACGGCCGCCCACGGCGTCTCGGACACGCCGGTCAGGCCCGCGCCCGTCTCGCAGATGTTTGTCGTGCTTGTGCCGTCATATGGACCGCGACCCGAGCGGCAGCGAGCGGCAGTCGAGCAAAGTCGAGACAAGTCGGGACGGAAGGGGAGGGGACAGGCGAGAGTGCACCGCGCAAATTACGCAAATATCTGAAAAGCGCGGCGCGGCGTGTGTCAGGCAGGTGAGAAAGCTTCCGTCGGTCCAGCAGGACACTGCCACACCCCGCGCGGTCCCCCCGCCGCCCGGCCACGCGCAAGCCCCACAAGATGCGTCGCCCGCGAGTGTCGGAGGCCGCACGCACCAACCAAACGAATGATAGACAGGCGGTGCAACGAGCAGCTGTGCTGTGTTGTGCGTCTCACCCACGTGGCGGCGCGCCGCACTGCGCGTCGCCTTCGAGGTGGAAGGACGTGCTTTGCGTCAAATGTGCCACGGAAAACGGCGATTGCGTGTGTTGGGAGAAGGGGCGAATGCTTCTTCTGCCGTGCGGCTACGTTATAAGGACGCCAACGGCCATACCATGTTGAATACACCGGTTCTCGTCCGATCACCGAAGTTAAGCAACATCGGGCCCGGTTAGTACTTGGATGGGTGACCGCCTGGGAACACCGGGTGCTGTTGGCTCTATCTCATTTTTTAACTTTTACGTCGCCACACCTGCGAGGCCTCTTTTTCATACTAACTTTCAGGTGTGACAAAGATGCTTCCACAAGCATTTTAAAGTACTGTATCAAACGTAAGATACGAAACTACAGTAATGAACTCAGTTTGAGCAAGAATGCGCGAAACAAGAGTGCTAGAACGCCTCGAAAATAACAACACACTACGAATCGACAGATGAGTTCTGAAATACGTCAGGGCCTACTGTTTAGTAGCAGTGGTAAATTCCACAAAGTAAATAAATAAACAAAAAGGAAGGAAAAAAAAAAAAATCTGCCGTTCTCGTCCGATCACCGAAGTCAAGCAACAACGTTAGTACTCGGATCGGTGACCGCCTGGGAACTCTGGCTGCCTTCATTTTTTGCTTTTTAGTCGCTACCCCTGCCAGCCTCTTTTCATGCTGCCTTTGCGATGTGACAAAGATGTTTCCACAGTGATTTAAAACTGTTGTATTAAGCATAAGGTACGATGTTAAGAAACTCAGTTTGAAGAAGAGTGTGCCTAGGAAGATTTCCAAAGTGTCTCTGGAAATAACAAAACAGTATGAAACGGCGAAAGTGTTCCGGAATACGACGGGGCTTATTGTTTTGGATGCTTTGTCGAACCTCCTGTGTCTTCTGTCCTTGTTTCCATGGCACGCCACAGCGCTGCTCTAGTAGCTCCCAACGGCCGCCACGGCGTCTCGGACACGCCGGTCAGGCCCGCGCCCGTCTCGCAGATGTTTGTCGTGCTTGTGCCGTCATATGGACCGCGACCCGAGCGGCAGCGAGCGGCAGTCGAGCAAAGTCGAGACAAGTCGGGACGGAAGGGGAGGGGACAGGCGAGAGTGCACCGCGCAAATTACGCAAATATCTGAAAAGCGCGGCGCGGCGTGTGTCAGGCAGGTGAGAAAGCTTCCGTCGGTCCAGCAGGACACTGCCACACCCCGCGCGGTCCCCCCGCCGCCCGGCCACGCGCAAGCCCCACAAGATGCGTCGCCCGCGAGTGTCGGAGGCCGCACGCACCAACCAAACGAATGATAGACAGGCGGTGCAACGAGCAGCTGTGCTGTGTTGTGCGTCTCACCCACGTGGCGGCGCGCCGCACTGCGCGTCGCCTTCGAGGTGGAAGGACGTGCTTTGCGTCAAATGTGCCACGGAAAACGGCGATTGCGTGTGTTGGGAGAAGGGGCGAATGCTTCTTCTGCCGTGCGGCTACGTTATAAGGACGCCAACGGCCATACCATGTTGAATACACCGGTTTCTCGTCCGATCACCGAAGTTAAGCAACATCGGGCCGGTTAGTACTTGGATGGGTGACCGCCTGGGAACACCGGGTGCTGTTGGCTCTATCTCATTTTTAACTTTTACGTCGCCACACCTGCGAGGCCTCTTTTTCATACTAACTTTCAGGTGTGACAAAGATGCTTCCACAAGCATTTTAAAGTACTGTATCAAACGTAAGATACGAAACTACAGTAATGAACTCAGTTTGAGCAAGAATGCGCGAAACAAGAGTGCTAGAACGCCTCGAAAATAACAACACACTACGAATCGACAGATGAGTTCTGAAATACGTCAGGGCCTACTGTTTAGTAGCAGTGGTAAATTCCACAAAGTAAATAAATAAACAAAAAGGAAGGAAAAAAAAAAAAATCTGCCGTTCTCGTCCGATCACCGAAGTCAAGCAACAACGTTAGTACTCGATCGGTGACCGCCTGGGAACTCTGGCTGCCTTCATTTTTGCTTTTTAGTCGCTACCCCTGCCAGCCCTCTTTTCATGCTGCCTTTGCGATGTGACAAAGATGTTTCCACAGTGATTTAAAACTGTTGTATTAAGCATAAGGTACGATGTTAAGAAACTCAGTTTGAAGAAGAGTGTGCCTAGGAAGATTTCCAAAGTGTCTCTGGAAATAACAAAACAGTATGAAACGGCGAAAGTGTTCCGGAATACGACGGGGCTTATTGTTTTGGATGCTTTGTCGAACCTCCTGTGTCTTCTGTCCTTGTTTCCATGGCACGCCACAGCGCTGCTCTAGTAGCTCCCAACGGCCGCCCACGGCGTCTCGGACACGCCGGTCAGGCCCGCGCCCGTCTCGCAGATGTTTGTCGTGGCTTGTGCCGTCATATGGACCGCGACCCGAGCGGCAGCGAGCGGCAGTCGAGCAAAGTCGAGACAAGTCGGGACGGAAGGGGAGGGGACAGGCGAGAGTGCACCGCGCAAATTACGCAAATATCTGAAAAGCGCGGCGCGGCGTGTGTCAGGCAGGTGAGAAAGCTTCCGTCGGTCAGCAGGACACTGCCACACCCGCGCGGTCCCCCCGCCGCCCGGCCACGCGCAAGCCCCACAAGATGCGTCGCCCGCGAGTGTCGGAGGCCGCACGCACCAACCAAACGAATGATAGACAGGCGGTGCAACGAGCAGCTGTGCTGTGTTGTGCGTCTCACCCACGTGGCGGCGCGCCGCACTGCGCGTCGCCTTCGAGGTGGAAGGACGTGCTTTGCGTCAAATGTGCCACGGAAAACGGCGATTGCGTGTGTTGGGAGAAGGGGCGAATGCTTCTTCTGCCGTGCGGCTACGTTATAAGGACGCCAACGGCCATACCATGTTGAATACACCGGTTCTCGTCCGATCACCGAAGTTAAGCAACATCGGGCCCGGTTAGTACTTGGATGGGTGACCGCCTGGAACACCGGGTGCTGTTGGCTCTATCTCATTTTTTAACTTTTACGTCGCCACACCTGCGAGGCCTCTTTTTCATACTAACTTTCAGGTGTGACAAAGATGCTTCCACAAGCATTTTAAAGTACTGTATCAAACGTAAGATACGAAACTACAGTAATGAACTCAGTTTGAGCAAGAATGCGCGAAACAAGAGTGCTAGAACGCCTCGAAAATAACAACACACTACGAATCGACAGATGAGTTCTGAAATACGTCAGGGCCTACTGTTTAGTAGCAGTGGTAAATTCCACAAAGTAAATAAATAAACAAAAAGGAAGGAAAAAAAAAAAAAAATCTGCCGTTCTCGTCCGATCACCGAAGTCAAGCAACAACGTTAGTACTCGGATCGGTGACCGCCTGGGAACTCTGGCTGCCTTCATTTTTTGCTTTTTAGTCGCTACCCCTGCCAGCCCTCTTTTCATGCTGCCTTTGCGATGTGACAAAGATGTTTCCACAGTGATTTAAAACTGTTGTATTAAGCATAAGGTACGATGTTAAGAAACTCAGTTTGAAGAAGAGTGTGCCTAGGAAGATTTCCAAAGTGTCTCTGGAAATAACAAAACAGTATGAAACGGCGAAAGTGTTCCGGAATACGACGGGGCTTATTGTTTTGGATGCTTTGTCGAACCTCCTGTGTCTTCTGTCCTTGTTTCCATGGCACGCCACAGCGCTGCTCTAGTAGCTCCCAACGGCCGCCCACGGCGTCTCGGACACGCCGGTCAGGCCCGCGCCCGTCTCGCAGATGTTTGTCGTGCTTGTGCCGTCATATGGACCGCGACCCGAGCGGCAGCGAGCGGCAGTCGAGCAAAGTCGAGACAAGTCGGGACGGAAGGGGAGGGGACAGGCGAGAGTGCACCGCGCAAATTACGCAAATATCTGAAAAGCGCGGCGCGGCGTGTGTCAGGCAGGTGAGAAAGCTTCCGTCGGTCCAGCAGGACACTGCCACACCCCGCGCGGTCCCCCCGCCGCCCGGCCACGCGCAAGCCCCACAAGATGCGTCGCCCGCGAGTGTCGGAGGCCGCACGCACCAACCAAACGAATGATAGACAGGCGGTGCAACGAGCAGCTGTGCTGTGTTGTGCGTCTCACCCACGTGGCGGCGCGCCGCACTGCGCGTCGCCTTCGAGGTGGAAGGACGTGCTTTGCGTCAAATGTGCCACGGAAAACGGCGATTGCGTGTGTTGGGAGAAGGGGCGAATGCTTCTTCTGCCGTGCGGCTACGTTATAAGGACGCCAACGGCCATACCATGTTGAATACACCGGTTCTCGTCCGATCACCGAAGTTAAGCAACATCGGGCCCGGTTAGTACTTGGATGGGTGACCGCCTGGGAACACCGGGTGCTGTTGGCTCTATCTCATTTTTTAACTTTTACGTCGCCACACCTGCGAGGCCTCTTTTTCATACTAACTTTCAGGTGTGACAAAGATGCTTCCACAAGCATTTTAAAGTACTGTATCAAACGTAAGATACGAAACTACAGTAATGAACTCAGTTTGAGCAAGAATGCGCGAAACAAGAGTGCTAGAACGCCTCGAAAATAACAACACACTACGAATCGACAGATGAGTTCTGAAATACGTCAGGGCCTACTGTTTAGTAGCAGTGGTAAATTCCACAAAGTAAATAAATAAACAAAAAGGAAGGAAAAAAAAAAAAAATCTGCCGTTCTCGTCCGATCACCGAAGTCAAGCAACAACGTTAGTACTCGGATCGGTGACCGCCTGGGAACTCTGGCTGCCTTCATTTTTTGCTTTTTAGTCGCTACCCCTGCCAGCCCTCTTTTCATGCTGCCTTTGCGATGTGACAAAGATGTTTCCACAGTGATTTAAAACTGTTGTATTAAGCATAAGGTACGATGTTAAGAAACTCAGTTTGAAGAAGAGTGTGCCTAGGAAGATTTCCAAAGTGTCTCTGGAAATAACAAAACAGTATGAAACGGCGAAAGTGTTCCGGAATACGACGGGGCTTATTGTTTTGGATGCTTTGTCGAACCTCCTGTTCTTCTGTCCTTGTTTCCATGGCACGCCACAGCGCTGCTCTAGTAGCTCCCAACGGCCGCCCACGGCGTCTCGGACACGCCGGTCAGGCCCGCGCCCGTCTCGCAGATGTTTGTCGTGCTTGTGCCGTCATATGGACCGCGACCCGAGCGGCAGCGAGCGGCAGTCGAGCAAAGTCGAGACAAGTCGGGACGGAAGGGGAGGGGACAGGCGAGAGTGCACCGCGCAAATTACGCAAATATCTGAAAAGCGCGGCGCGGCGTGTGTCAGGCAGGTGAGAAAGCTTCCGTCGGTCCAGCAGGACACTGCCACACCCCGCGCGGTCCCCCCGCCGCCCGGCCACGCGCAAGCCCCACAAGATGCGTCGCCCGCGAGTGTCGGAGGCCGCACGCACCAACCAAACGAATGATAGACAGGCGGTGCAACGAGCAGCTGTGCTGTGTTGTGCGTCTCACCCACGTGGCGGCGCGCCGCACTGCGCGTCGCCTTCGAGGTGGAAGGACGTGCTTTGCGTCAAATGTGCCACGGAAAACGGCGATTGCGTGTGTTGGGAGAAGGGGCGAATGCTTCTTCTGCCGTGCGGCTACGTTATAAGGACGCCAACGGCCATACCATGTTGAATACACCGGTTCTCGTCCGATCACCGAAGTTAAGCAACATCGGGCCCGGTTAGTACTTGGATGGGTGACCG
>NW_026045827.1:0-38368 GCF_023898315.1 Schistocerca nitens
CGTATCCCTCCAGTTGCGAGAGACACGTGTCCTTTCCCACGTGTGAATCGCTCTCCTGGTCGCTGGCCAGTTGTACCATTGTAAGCACCCGCACTGTGTTGTTTCGCACTCCGCACATTCATGGATGGCCTGGCCTTCTTGCCACAGCTGCCTCCAGCTGATGTTACCCTACACTACTGAGAAGGAGGCGATTGTGTGAGAAATACTTCCGGATAACACGTATAGAAATCGTCTAAAAATACCGTCGAAACGTTTTTATCCAAGCCAGTTAACTCGTGTAATGCCGTTTTATTATGCTCACCTGGGCATGCGTTTTGCGGAATAGGCGTAGCGGAAAGGGGTGGGACGTGTCTACACTCCACGGTTTTGAAGACGTGTAATGCCTAGAAGAATTCCTCTAGAGTCAAGGCGAACTCTTAATCGTGTACTTAGAATTATCGGATATGTTACCAGCCACTGGCTTGTAAACATGTAATAAAACAGTTGACAGCATCGTTTGTTTTTTATCAATGTGGAATTTAAACTCAGTGTGAGAATCTGTGTTACTTCGTCGCAATGTGTCCAGCTGTTCATCTTCTGTTCCTACAAACTGCATTCGTTAAATGGTAACAGATGGAAAACGATCCGCTGAGGGCCTTTACACACTGCACATGAGAGGAGACACAGCGCATTCAAGTCAACAGTCAATCCACCGAAGAGGCGGTAAGCAGGAAAAAGCTTGCGTCAGCGATGTTATTGTGTCTTGCCGCTGATCAGCGCCGATCGCGACATCGAAGACAGTGAAAGCTTCATTTTACGGTGCTCGACTGCGCCGTCCGCTCCTCGCTGGCGAGTGTGAAGCTGTGGACACACACCACGTTCCATACGTTCGACCATACAGATACACATATGCTCGGCGCCTGCCTCTACCCCTGCTGTGCTGATGTTCGAAACCCAGCGGACTAGACAATTACATTATCAATGCCTGCAATCAAACACTTACTTCAACATCTCCTTTTGTTGTATTTGAAGTAACCTAATTTTCCCAAGATTCGCAGTGTTAATGCGATAACTATCCTTCTTACGTTTGGCCAGGTGGAACGACAGCAAACTTTTCAAACACTGTCCTGACAACTTTTTATTTTAACAAACGACAAAACTGCAACAATTCGAGGAATTCCTGTTCTTACTGCACTGCGTCTCATTTAGCTGGCCGCTTCCGCGGAAGACTGAATACCGGTTTGGCGGGAAGCACATAGCCACCTCACGTGTGGCATTATGCTTCAAGAAGTAGCATCCGTAATCTCCGATTTTTACACGGAATAAAGAGCTATGACTTGTGTTTCATCCAGTACAGATATCGACACAATATCGAGATAAGAAGCGAGATGTACCAGAAAACGTTACTTGTAAATTCATAAAAGTGGGTCAGAGGTTAACTTTCTGTCGTGCCAAATATCTTCGCCATTCGTAGAGTTTTAGATGTGACGACCGACATAGCCTACATCCCTACTTCCATCCAATCCAAGGATTTTGGAATACGTTGGCCGCGTAGCGTGTGCGGTCGTTTGGCTTGAAATTCTCTCTCTGGAAAGAGACTGTCCAGACATTCCTCAGCGGTCCGTCAGTGGGCAAACTGCAACGACTTTTGTTTCACGTGTGTCTGTCGTGGTCGGCAAGCACTTGCATCTTAAGCAGTACCGACAACTCACCACTGTCAACCCAGCCGTGAAAACGCGTATGCAGGTGTAGACACCTACTTTAGGGAATTTAGTTGTGTTCCGTGCGCATCGCGTTCCATGACAGACAACCGGGACGTTACAACATTGGCACTCGCGTCCTGTTTATTACGACCAACTCTCAAACCCCACGTGTTCAGCCCATACTGTCGCCAGATCTTGCCCTTATACTCTCCTCACTAAGATGATACGTTTAGTGTTTTGAAAGATTCCTCCTGTTGTCAAGTTTACGTGTTTAAAAAGCGTACTTTTTGTTCTGCTACAGCTTTAATAAACTTTTATAACAAATAAACTAGCCGGTCGTTTGGAACACGGCGGGTTACAAGTGCCAAACCCACAAATTTCCATCGCCTCGTTTTCTACCACAACAATCGTATCGCGCAACTTCTGCTGCCAAAGTGTTAACTTTGTAGTTGCACCTTCATCCGCGATGCGGTGCTGCAATATCTTACACATTCCGGCCACGTATCAGTATTAAAGTTGCCTTGATGACGACCCAGAAGAAATACAAAATTAATATCTTCTTTTACCAAAAGTGTTCTCCACTCTCTGCTGCGGTTAGTCCATACTAGAAAACTGTACTAGCATTGGCGGGAATCGTACATGTACGTAATCCTTGAAAACTGTGACCCAACTACGGGAAACAAGAGTTATTCTGTTCTATTAGAACTATTAATTCTTTAGTGATACAATGAATTTTTGTAGTAAAGCGTTTCCCGTACTCAGAACATTTCTATACTACGACTCTTGTTTCGTTCAGATCGATGCTTCGATGTAAACATCGAAACATCCAGCTGCTATTAAAGATTTGGAGCCAGTGCAGATACGGTTATGGAGACAGTATTTCGGTGCTTCCAGTTTACTCAGAATTGGTAACATTTGAAGCCACCTTCTCTTCTGGTCAGGAGAAACTATAGCACCTCTTTGTTCCGACAGATTATACTTCACCGTTCCTGCATGTGGAACCACCACGAAAGAATAAGAGTCGCTTCGTGTCAGTATATTTAACGACGTCATTCGTTTCTGTGTATGTCATTCACCTCTCGCAATGTGTACTTCTTTGTCTCAGAATTAAGGAAGCGTCTCTAGTTAGTAACGGTAGAAAACTTTTCTCAACGGCTAAATCTCCGTTTTCAACCCGGAGGTCTCCCTACTAGCGAGACGATGAAGTGATTTGCCAACTCGGGTTACATCTTCTGTTTTTTTAAATATACTTCCACTGCTTAGGGGAATAGACTGAAACAACATTCACAGCAAACACGACAAGAAATGTTACTTTTTTACGATGAAACTACACCTACGAAAAGCCTTCACCTCATCATCGTAATAGCAGTTCTTTCCAGTTTACCGCTCTGTAATACGTCAGTATTATATAAATGGACAATTGCAATGACGCTGTGCTTATAAATTGCCGCGGAAACAGCTTTGGACCGAAAATTCCGTTACAGCTGGGAACTGAGTTGCTCGCGACGGCATTCTTGCGTCAGACTCTGCCCGTGTTCTTGGGAGTTAAGCTTTACTTAACAGGTCATGATTATTTTGAAAATGTCCATCGCGTTTTTTGCGGCACCGTATCACTATCCTCATGCTGCCAGAGAAGGTGTACAGCTTGAAATTATTTTTGCGAAATCTGATCTTTGCGGCCTCTCTGATAACAGAGAAATGTGAAGCCCCTTTTTTATGTAAAAGAATGTCTGTATTCCTCGATTTTTCGTTGATAACAGTACACTAAAGATTTTTGCGTAAAACGCTTGGCTAAGTATTACACTTGGATGAGGCAAGTAGAATACTACGGAAAAAGTTATAACTATGGCTCGCTTGGCAGAATTAACTGTTCCCTTCGCTTCAGGTGTGTTACACATATTCAGGTCTCGGGAGGGCGTCTCTTGCTGATACACTACGGAGACGTCGCAACATCGACACTCGCGACTCATTCACTACGAACGAACCTGCACTGCCAAACACGCCACCCCTGTAATCGAGTGACCCTGGCCTCACATTCTTATTATTTTTTAAGTCTCCTGCGAGTAATGGCGGTTTTCCGAAATAAACGAAAACGGCAGAGAAATTTATATGCACGTGTGCGTCGTGGAAACCATAGTGAAGTCCTAATTGACGCAGCGCCTTAGTTTTTAATAGTTACGCACAGCACAACCTCGCGTAGCCCTCCAGTTGCGAGATGCGTGTCCATTCCCACACGTGAATCACACTCCTAGTCGCTAGTAGTTGTACCTTTGTAAAGCATTCGAATTGTTCTGTTTCGCACTCCGCACGTTCGTCGGTGGCTTTCGGTCACAGCTGTCTCCAGCTGATGTTACTCTACATTCCTGAGGAGTCGATTCTGTGAGAAAATCTACACGTATTGATATCGTCAAAAAATACCATCAAAATGTTCTTATCCGAGCCACTTATGCTCCTTGGATGACACGCGTCGTGCGGAATATGCGCAGCGGTAAGGGGTGGGACGTATTTACTCTCCATGGTTTTGAAGACGTATGATGGCTAGAAAAATTCCTTCGAGTCAAGGCGAAACCTTAAGCAAGTACATAGGATTAGCCGATTTGTTGTCACCACCCATCGATTGTGAAGCTATAATAAAGAAGTTGACAGCGTCGTCTGTTTCGTATCGATGCGGAATATAATCGCAGTGTGAGAACCTGTCTTACTTCGTGGCAATGTGTCCAGCTGCTGTCTTTGTGTTTCTACAAACTGCATTCGTATCTGGTAACGGATAAGGAAAAAGATCTATCGTCGGCCTTTACACACTGCACATGTGGAATACCTCATTGAGAGTAACAACTAATTTACTGGAAAGGCAATAAAAATGAAAAATCAACTTACGTCACCGATATTGTTGTGTCTTGTCGCCGGGCAGCGCCGAACGCGAGAACGAGGGCCACCAAAGCTTTATTTTACGGCGCCTGATTGCGTTGTACGCAGCTCGTTGGCGCGTGTGGAACTTTGGAGACACAACACGCTTCATACCTTAGACCATAGATATACACTTGTAGACGGCACATGCATCTATCCTTGCCGTGATGAGGTTCGAAACCAAGTGGTTCACACAGTTGCAGTATCAAGCAGTGATTTCAACATGTGATCTCTTTGTCGTATTAGTGTCACACGTGTAGCAATTCAGATAAGCTAATTTCCCCAAGACTCGCAGTGCTAATCCGGTATCTATCCTTGTTGCGTTTAGCCAGGTGGAACGACAGCAGACGTTTCACACACTGTCCCGACAATTCTTTATTTTCACAAACGATGGAATTCCTGTTCTTGTTGGACTGTGGCTAATTTAACTCGCCGCTTCTACAGAAGAACAAATATCGGCCTGGCGGGAAGCATATAGTTTTCCGGCCGTTCTCTCTGGAGTACGTGTGACGTGTGTTTTTATGCTCTAAGAAGTAACATCCGTGATGTGCGTATTATGACCTCTGCTTAATCCAGTACAGACGTCGACACAGCATCGACTTATGAAGCGTGATGTGCCGAATACGTTACTCATGGAGTTAGAGATTAACAACCTGTCGTCTCAAAATCATTTTAGATCTGACGACCGACGCGAATTCCTACTATAAACCAATACAAGGATTTTGAAACAGGTTTGCTGCGTAGCTTGTGGAGTCGTTCGGGTTACAATTCTCCCTTTCCAAAGAGAGGTTTCAAACGTTCCTCAGTGCTCCGTCACTGGGCCAACTCTAACGACTTTTGTTCCACGTGCGTTGTGACGGTCTGCAATCACTTGCATACCAAGCGGTGCCGATACTTCACTGCCGTCAGCGCAGCCCTGGAAACATAATATGCGGATGTAGACACCTGCTTTAGAACATTTCCACATATTCTATACCCATCGCGGCAGGCCTCGTTGCGCGAGACACAACCGTGACGTCATAACATGGACACTCTCGCCCTGTTTATTACGGCCGACTCTGCAGCGCCACACGTGCAGCCCGTGCCGTCGACAGAGCTCGGCCTTACACTCTTCATACTGAAGATGATGTGATTAGTATTGCAAAATATTTGTCTCATTATTATGTTTTAGTAATTAAATGATGTACTTCTTTTTCTGTTAAGCTTTAATATAGTCTCAAAATCATATATATATATATATATATATATATATATATATATATATATATATATATATATATATATATATGGAGTACATCTAATTGATCGTTAGGGAAACGGGGGTTACAAGTGCCAAACGCACAAATTTCCTTCGCTTTATTTTATGCATCGACAGTCGAATCGCACATCCTTTGTTGCCAAAGACTTTTCGTTGTGGTTTGCTTCCTCCTCTGCGATGTAGTGCTGTGATTTCTTACGCAATCCACCCACGTATCAAATCAGCATGAAAGTTGCCTTGATGACAATACAGAAGAGATTTATCAGTACTAGGTGCTTGTACGAACTTTGGTGATCGCTCTCCGACGTGTCCGAAAAGTCCATACTAGGAAACTGTACTACAAATTGGCACGCATTGTCTAGTAGCTAATCTTTGAAAAACTTGTCCCACTTGCGGCAAACAGACTTACTAAGCTAAAACTACTGTGTACTAATAAAATGTTTAATTTATCTTTAATACACTGACTTTACATAGGAAAGCGTCCCATCTACTCAGAATATTTCTGTGAATGACGTATCCTACTTTTGTTTCGTTCTGAATGATACTTAGAAGCAAATATGAGACTTGCAGTTACTGTTTTGGATTTTATCCATATACGATTCCCGAGGCAATATGTAGGAGCTTTCAGTCTACTCAAAGTGGGTAACAAATGAAGATGCGCAGTCTTCTGGTCTTAAGAATAGCACCCCTTTGTTCCGACAGATTATCCTTAACCGTTCCTCCACGTGGATCACGACGTCACACACGGTTTGCTAGTCTTGTGCCGCAGTTATTCATTGAGACCAGAAAGGAAAAAAAAAAAAAATACGATTAAATCATTATATATGAGGTCCTCTCATTCATTTCTGTGCACGTTATTCACTTATCGCCTTACGCAATGCTTCATTTCGGAAGTAAGGAGCGTCTCTAGTTAGTGTCGGTAGCAAACTTTTGCCCACAACTGAAACTCTGTTTCCAAACCACAGCTGCCATGAAATGAGGTCGCCTTTACTAGTGAGGCGATGAAGCGATTTCCCAGTTGTGGGTAAATCTTCTGTTTTTCTACTTTCATTGCTTAGGGGAATTCACTGAAAGAGCATAGTGTTGTCTCCCTTAACCCATAGGAAACACGATAAGAAATATTACGGTCTTCCGAGTAAACTACAGTTAAGAAAAGCCTTCAATTGATCATCGTAATCGCAATTCTTTCTCGTTCACCGGTTTGTAGTTCTTCAGCGTGAGATAAACGGACAATTAAAATGACGTGGTGTTTATAAATTGCCGCGAAATCTGCCGTGGGCCGCAAATTCCGTTACACCTGCGAACGGAGTTGCTCGCGACATTGTTGCGTCTGACGCCGTCCATGTTCTTACCGAGTTAACTTCAGTAGCAGTTCGAGATTATTTTAAAAAGGTCCGTCGCCCTTTTTTTCGAGACCGTATCGCTGTCGTCGTGGTGTCACGGAACATGTCGATGTCTGCGACGCTGGTTCCCCACATAGGGACGTATATGCTTGGACGAATTGCTCTGGAGAAACGCCGCTGTCCAGGCTGAAATCACTGATCTGTGCGGTCTCTCTGGTAACAGAAAACGTAAGGCCATAATTATGATATAAAAAAGTCTGTGTCCCTCGGTTTTGCGTTCATAACAGTACCGTAAATATTTTTGTCTAAATTGTAAGTGCGAGATACTATACGTAGATAAGCGGGGTGTATTTTCGCGCCACTTCTCCGTCTGCTGCGGCCCACACAGCTTTGCCACTGCCTCAGCGACTGACTGTTGCTGTTGGCGCTCCTAAACGTCGGCCGCTCGACTCTCTCGAGTAATGGCTGTTTCCTGGCGTAAACGAAAACGGGAAATTTTTTTGAAATCTACCCACAGCAGACGGTCACGTCGCCCGCCATTTACGAAATGCGTGTCCATTCCCACGTGTGAATCGCACTTATAGTCGCTGGCCAGTTGCACCATTTTAATGCATCCGGACAGTGCTATTTCGCACTTCACACATTCATGGATAGCCTTTGTCACAGCTGCCTCCAGCTGATGTTAACCTAAACTCCTGAAAAGGAGGTTCTGTGAGAAAATCTTCCAGAAAACAGGTATAGAAATCGTCAATAAATGCCGTCAAAACGTTTTTATCGGCACCGATTAACGCATGTGATACTGTTTTATTATGCTCACCTGCATCACACGTGTTGTGTGGTAAGAGGTGTAACGTATTTACGCTCCAAGGTTATGAAGACTATAGTTCAATTCTTTTATCTTGGCGGCTCGCGCATGCCCGCCCAGACGCGGGAGATTGCTCCGTTGCCAGTTGCAAACGACGCACGCACCAATAGAAGCAGCGCCATAGTATAGCATAGTTCGCAAGCTTACGTGTAGGGGGGAGCGCGCAGTTCATGAAGTAAAGCAACCGAGGCCGCATTAACCCTTTCGCTGCTACAAAGACGTGCTCCCTGCATTCCGCGCTGTGCGCGATTTTGTCACTGCACTGCTCGCCTGTGCAGACACATCGAGTTCCGACTGCTTTGACACTCTTATCAATCGATTCCACAAAAACTATTTGGCCCAAAAATTAGATTTTTACACATCTTGTTGACTGATACCTTCCCCCCATAAATGACTTAATTTTGTTTCGATGTTCAACGCAGTTATTATGCAGCATTAAATATAGTAAACCATTGCACGAAATTTTGAAGAGTTTGCAGAGGTAAAAGTCCATAGAGTATATTTTTCCGTATGGTCGATTTTAGTTGCCACAATGTTGAGAATGAAATGTGCACAAGATACCTAAATTTCATATAAAATTTACTGTATAACAATAGCTCATTTACGTACCACATAGGGGTCGTATGTAATATTGAGAAATATTCCGTCTTTCGCGACTGTAACAAAAGTTTTATTTACACTGAGCACGTTTGGCTATATTTTAAAGCACTTCAATCAATCAGAAGGAAGTAGACGAAATACATTAAACAAAACTGTGGACTTACAAAAACATTAGGACTTGAATATACCGTCTATCAGTGAAGTGCTCTGAGCTATGTCAAATATAATTTTTGTGTGTGGCACACACAAACATCATTTATTTGCTAAAACACTGATCTGCCAACACAAACGTTGAATATTGTGTTACCGCAGCACAAAACTACGAAAGGTGACTTGGCAATGGAGGAGACAAAATACTGTCCACTGAAGATGCTCCAAAAGAGAGAAACGGGTCTGGTCTAAATAAGTCCCTTATTACAGTTGCAGAAGAGGAATATATTTCAGTACCATTGGTAAAACTGCGACTGTGGAACAAAAACGAGAAAGAGAACATGAGTACCATTGTGTATGTGCCATACCTCTCCTTGATTGAAGTGCTTTAAAATAAAGCCAATCGCATTCGGTGTAAATAATACTTTTATCACAGTCGCGAAAGACGGAATATTTCTCAGTATTACATACGACACCTATGTTGTACTTAAATTAAATGAGATATTGTTATACAGCAAATTTTACATGAAATTTAGGTATCTTGTCCACATTTCATTCTGAACATTGTGGCAACTAAATTCGACCATATGGAAAATATACGCTATGGACTTCTACCTCTGCAAACTGTTCAAAATTTCGTGCAATGGTTTACTACATTTAATGCTGCATAATAACTGCGTTGATCATCGAAACAAAATTAAGTCATTTATGGGGGGAAGGTATCAGTCAAGAAGACGTGTAAAAATCAAATTTTTGGGCCAAATAGTTTTTGTGAAATCGAATGAGAAGTGTGTCAAAGCAGTGGGAACACCATGTGTCTGCACAGGCGAGCAGTGCAGTGATGACAAAATCGTGCACAGCGCGGAATGCGGGGAGCACGTGTCTGCAGCAGCAAAAGGGTTAATGATGAGACAAAGCACTAGAAATTTCAAAAAATTGCATTCAAACAAATATAATTCGTGAAGTAAGGCACTTCGATATTGTTTTTAAATAATGAAAATATTAAGCACCGCATAAGGCTGGAACTCATAACCTTTCACGTAGCAGCCTAATACCTTAACCGTTACGCTAACGCACCTCGTCTGACTACCTGATGCCATGAGGAGTATAACACGTGAAGCAAAATACCGACAAACACTGTTGGTATGACTATGAATTACTCACGCTTCGTCGAAATACAGTAGGAAATAAACAATTATTGCGAAAAAGCGGTTCTTTGCTATCGCCCGAATTAGGAGTCTTATTGCTTGTTTGGTTTAATTAATTAATAGAATATGAAGCAATTGGTATAAAGAATGCTTTTTCCAAACTTTCTATAAAAGAATGTCTGCTATCAAGACATTGCTTTTGTTCTATTACTTTATTTACGACTGAACGTTTCTAAAACTGAAGACACTCGTCCATGCTCTGCACTGCAGTCGAGATGTGGCAACGTCGTTCTCTGTTCATTGGCTGACTGTGTTTTGTGACGACAGATGCGCAGAACGAACCTAAACTCGGCCGCCAACATAAATGACGCGCACTTTAGAGTCAAGGCGCAATCTTACTCACATACACATTATCAGCGTATATTTTGTCAACAGGCATCGATTGTCAAGATCTAATAAAAATAGTCGACAATATCAGCTGTTTTGTGCAGATGCGGAATTTAAACGCAGTGTGAGAAACTGTTTCCTTTGATGGGGCAATGTGTCCACCTGTTGCTTCTTGGCTTCGTCATATTCCAATCGTAGCTGGCAAGTGATAAAAAAGGTTTATCAAGGACGTTCACACACTGCATCTGTGAGGACAAAGATCACGTTCAAGACACACAGTAACTGACTGACAAGGCGCTAGAAAATTAAAACATAAACCCTGTGTCATCCATGTTCTTTAGTGTGTTGCTGGGTAGAGCCGGTCGCGAGAACGAAGGCCACCAAAACTCTATTTTACGGTGCCTGATTGCGTTATATGCTAATCGTTGGGGCGTGTAAAACTTTGGACACACATCATGTTTCGTACCTTCGGCCAATCTCGAAATTCTGCCTCAGTGTCCTTCATATTCTTTCCATATATTAAAACAATCTGACAATTTTTTTGTTTATCACGTGAAGCAAAAGTTATCACATTGATTTCCTGTCATCGAATGAGCTATCCGTCCTGTTTCAATAGTCGACATCGCAAAGTCAGTGAGATTTGTGTATTAGCGTACTCTTTCTAAATCATAGCCCAGCGTGCGACAAACATATGTGCGGGAAATTTGTTATGATATAACTATTATCTAGTATTCGAATATCTGATTTGTCGGTAATGTACATACTCAGAGAGGTGTGTGTGGTCTTCGTATCGTTTCTGTGACAGTAAAATAGTAGGACTGCTAATACATTCCATATAGGGCCTTCTTTGCAAATCGATCTACCAACAGCACTTCTGTCTTATTGCGTCAACACTGCGATATCGATACTGGAAATGTCCTTACAACCACAGCCAACGTCTCGCTAAGTGGCAGAGGCTTCGGCACACAACAGTGACTGGTGACAAAAACATGCCCTAAGCCTTCGTACAGCGGTGTGAATGTGTCTTTACTGGACCAGAAGTCTTCCTGCCTTCCCTAAACGCTTAACCTCTTGAGGTGCAAAACGTTTCCACCAGTGCCCACCTCTCACTTCTTTCTACTACGAGCGAAATCCTGGTCGGTTAATAAAGCAGCCACGAACGCTTTAATGGGCCTGGATAAGACTTTTGAACTTGGCTTTACGTGTGATCTGCTCATCACACTGCTCCACCTTACATTTTCACTGGCGTCCGTAAGGAATTCGTACCCTACATTATTCTACATTACTTGTGGACTTCTTCCTTTCACAACACAAAAACACTGCCAAGTTCGTTTGATCGTCCACAGTGGTTCTGCAGAGACCACGGGTGTAAAACGTATGAAGGAAGCATGGAACGTCCGGCTAGTAGAATCGACTAAGGTTTAACGTATAAACATAACTACAGAAAATTTGTTTCCGAAATTTTGGTCATCTCAATGTTGTGTCCCGTGTAGTCGTCGTCTCCGTCGCGCCGTTCATCTCGACTGCTCAGTACAAACATGGAAACTCGCAGCAGGTACCAGATTCTCTTAGCCCACCTCGATCGAGGGCGAGAAGCAACATTGACCACATTTCAGTATAATCAAAACAGTTAATAAGTAGAATAGTGTTTGCCTCTGGTCAGGAGAATAAATAAGGGCTACTTGGTTGCATAGAGTATCGTCTTTGTGTCTTAGATATATATCGAACTAACAAGGAGGAATTAATTTCACCATATTGATCAGTCACTGAAACATCACTTCCACATCATAGACGCAATAAATTTATTTCGTCTTCATTCACGATGATAGATGCTATGTGATCGACACAGTTAAACGTTTTGTTTAATTTTAAACGCTTTGGAAACTGACCAACGGTGCATGCTTTCACTAATACCTGTTCTGTGGGGTCTCATACGTTGCCCCATAATAGCGTGACAGACACTCTTGTCACGACATTTCTGCGTCCACCGCTCTACTAGAGGACTTTTTGTAATCGAGTAACGTATTTCACGTCTAATTGCTTAGTGCTTCGTTATACGTGTCACATTTCCTTTTACGTAGTTACTGTCAACTAAATTTTAAATTTACAAATCGCTACCAACGCATTCCGCCATTTTGCTGTTTTTAGCACCTTCATCCAAAGATTAAGTGTACTGGATTCCTGAGAATTCGAACAACATAACGCATCGTCTGGCATCTACAGGGTACGGAAAAACAATTTGACCAAAAGTGTAAGACACAAAGACAGTATCAAATAAAGGAATCTGAGTATAGAAACTAGAGGTTACAGTTGAATATTTAAGGTGCTATGCCAGTATGAAAACGGTGGCCCTTTTGAATGTTTTCTATACATACGCATTTAAGTGGTGGCTCATTTTTCACTAATTTTGACTTTTTTAAAGATATATCAAAACAAGAACTATGGACATGTGATTGGCCTCATTTCTGAAGAAGTACTATCTGGCTCGTCAGCTAAATACAATACATGTGTTAGTGATGCTTTAAATTTATCTTGTTCTCACCGTGATGATTGCTTAGTCCAAAAAAATACTAGTTTCCACAGTGGAATGAAAGGAGAGTAACGGAAAGTGTTTAATTTGTAACTACATAAGACGAAAAAGTAGCCGATTCCCGAGTTTGTGTAATCCACTCGAACACCATCTCGGGTTACTCAAAATCGGAATAATGGCGGTTTTATGGAGAAAATGAAAACGGAAAAAATTATAGTAAATGCACAACCACCAGTCAAACTTTACAATTTTCGGCGTTAGAAACGGGTAAACCTTTAAACGATAAATAACGTCAGTGGGGTACCCGTAACTGTATTTCGTCTGTATAAGACCACATTTAAAGTTAGGCCTTCCACACAAACTCGCAAAAGTTATCGTTCTGTCGAATCGAAATTACGCATCGTAATCTTCAATGAAAAATGCTACTGACTTGCACTAATCACTTCTGGCGTCGTGCTTGCATAACAGTTCCACCTCCCTACAGCAAACGATAGTGTGCTGTATTAAACACGTCCGCATATTAAAGCATTTCAGTAAATCCGCAATAGTAGTGGGCGAGATATAAAAGATTATCGTCTTCTTACTTGTTAATAATCATGTCGGCAGTCACATACGTTATGTGAGCTTCGAGCAGCGGTTTGTTAACATGGAGTGGTAATGTTTTATTGCAGTGAAACAGCGGTTAAAACTCGAATGCAGACGTGGAAAGCGAATCATATTTAAATTCATTTTATTATTATGTGTGGGGAGGTTACAACGTGTCGCATCTTTCCCAGCCATAGTTTACGCAGGATAAGGTTAAGAAGAAAATCAGCATTCTACGCACAACACGCAGTAAAATAAAAAGTCGAAATTCTTCCAAGGGCGATGTAGGCTTCACGTTCCCACATTGTGGTACCTTAATAATCTGTCATAGAATACCAAGTAGAAGAGAATAAATCTTCTCATACTTGTGTCTTCTTTTTCAATGTGAGCGGGAAGGTGCTCCAAACAAGTTATTCGAAGTTTCCCTGTCCATTCGCAGAAAGCTGACGCAGCCGTCACGTTCCGAGTGTAACATTTCCCTTTAACAGGTTACAGCTCGTGTATTTCTCATTCTAAATCACCTCTGGAGCAGCATCTTGTTTTCTTCTTCTATAAAGACAGTGCCAGAGTATGTTAGAAATGTTTTACCTGCATTTGGAGCATAGACAAACAGCGTCTGCTCCAAAAGTGAGATTAAATTGACAGACTCGTCGGTTCACGATTGACAAATAAGTGCGCGGATCTTATATCGACACGGCAGCCGCTTCGTGTTCTCCTGTCGGCCGGTCACAGCACGGAACACGTGACGCCACACGGACGTGCTTCTGGCGGTACGACACAGCACCGAGGGCGCTCACCGCGGTATTCGTGCGGCATTATTTTCACTGTTCTGTCAAATGAAGTTTCTGGTGACGGCCTGATGTGTGGCAAACCGCGGCTGGCTGAAAGAAGCAAAGCGACGCGCCGCCACTTTTGTTTACGTGTTTGCATAGCTAAAGTACCTTATTTGGTGGACCTATACTTGCATACTACGAAAATATGCAGTTTAATTAATGCACCGCACTAGAGACCTGTCCAGAACGCGAAGTTTTTTCTGCGATTTGTCGTACAGTAGGGTGAGGAAAGTGTGTTCAGCAGTTGTCGCCACATCACTTTTTTAAGCAGAAAATGAAAACCACTTTAATCGCAAAATTTAAAGTGTTCGTCTTATGATGCATCAAATTCGAATGACGTGGGACCACTACGGAACGTTTAGACTCGCACTCAATTTTAAATATGCAACAGTCTTGTAGCAATAAAGTAGACACTGTTGATTAACGTGCGGTGTTGTGTGCACTGCTTACTATTACTGTCGAGAAAAATGTGCGAAAAGTCCGCACCTGGACGTTTTAGCGGGTCGCTATCGACTTTTCTGTCACGTCTGCTATGAATTGACGCATTTCATCATATTTTCTTTTATAAGGTGTAATCTGTTAATTACACTCCTGGAAATTGAAATAAGAACACCGTGAATTCATTGTCCCAGGAAGGGGAAACTTTATTGACACATTCCTGGGGTCAGATACATCACATGATCACACTGACAGAACCACAGGCACATAGACACAGGCAACAGAGCATGCACAATGTCGGCACTAGTACAGTGTATATCCACCTTTCGCAGCAATGCAGGCTGCTATTCTCCCATGGAGACGATCGTAGAGATGCTGGATGTAGTCCTGTGGAACGGCTTGCCATGCCATTTCCACCTGGCGCCTCAGTTGGACCAGCGTTCGTGCTGGACGTGCAGACCGCGTGAGACGACGCTTCATCCAGTCCCAAACATGCTCAATGGGGGACAGATCCGGAGATCTTGCTGGCCAGGGTAGTTGACTTACACCTTCTAGAGCACGTTGGGTGGCACGGGATACATGCGGACGTGCATTGTCCTGTTGGAACAGCAAGTTCCCTTGCCGGTCTAGGAATGGTAGAACGATGGGTTCGATGACGGTTTGGATGTACCGTGTACTATTTAGTGTCCCCTCGACGATCACCAGTGGTGTACGGCCAGTGTAGGAGATCGCTCCCCACACCATGATGCCGGGTGTTGGCCCTGTGTGCCTCGCTCGTAGGCAGTCCTGATTGTGGCGCTCACCTGCACGGCGCCAAACACGCATACGACCATCATTGGCACCAAGGCAGAAGCGACTCTCATCGCTGAAGACGACACGTCTCCATTCGTCCCTCCATTCACGCCTGTCGCGACACCACTGGAGGCGGGCTACACGATGTTGGGGCGTGAGCGGAAGACGGCCTAACGGTGTGCGGGACCGTAGCCCAGCTTCATCGAGACGGTTGCGAATGGTCCTCGCCGATACCCCAGGAGCAACAGTGTCCCTAATTTGCTGGGAAGTGGCGGTGCGGTCCCGTACGGCACTGCGTAGGATCCTACGGTCTTGGCGTGCATCCGTGCGTCGCTGCGGTCCGGTCCTAGGTCGACGGGCACGTGCACCTTCCGCCGACCACTGGCGACAACATCGATGTACTGTGGAGACCTCACGCCCCACGTGTTGAGCAATTCGGCGGTACGTCCACCAGGCCTCCCGCATGCCCACTATACGCCCTCGCTCAAAGTCCGTCAACTGCACATACGGTTCACGTCCACGCTGTCGCGGCATGCTACCAGTGTTAAAGACTGCGATGGAGCTCCGTATGCCACGGCAAACTGGCTGACACTGACGGCGGCGGTGCACAAATGCTGCGCAGCTAGCGCCATTCGACGGCCAACACCGCGGTTCCTGGTGTGTCCGCTGTGCCGTGCGTTTGATCATTGCTTGTACAGCCCTCTCGCAGTGTCCGGAGCAAGTATGGTGGGTCTGACACACCGGTGTCAATGTGTTCTTTTTTCCATTTCCAGGAGTGTATAATGTCTCAAACAGAAAACCGTCCCCAGTTGTCGAAAGAGAGCGCAGGTAAGGTGGGCAGCAGAAGCGATTCATAAAACTGCCGCCAAATATCCTCCACATCGATTTGTTGTGCAATTTTAGCAGATAATCTGAGTTAAAACATAGTGAGATGCCTCTAACAGAATGAGGTCCTCTACGTCAAGTAGCACGCATTTCGGAAACGTCAATCTCGTGAAACCCATCTCACTTATTTCTCTCACGGCATACTAAAAGCCACGAGTGGAGGCAGTCAGGTAGTCCCAGTACTTCTCGATGTCCTAAAGTCATTTGAATCAGTACCACATCTACTCTTAATATCAAAAGTATAATTGTACGGTGTATCGAGCGAAATTTGTGACTGGATCGAGCATTTTGTGGTAGGGAAGACGAAGAAAGCTGTCACGCATTGGAGATTCATCGGCGGATGTAGAAGTAACTTCTTGCCTTAGGAAACTGTGTTGAGATCGTAGCTGTTCGTGATGTCCCATTAATGACCATGCAGGCAGTATTAATAGTAACCTCAAACATTTTGCAGATGATGCAATTCTTTGTATGGAAGTAGTGTTTGACAAAAGATGCATAAAATACTCAGTCAGGTTTTTAAAAGATTTCAAGGTGTACAAAGATCGGTAACTTGCTTTAAATGTTCGGAAATGTAGTATTATGTACTTCACAAAACGAAAAAAACGTAGTATCCTGTGAGTGTATTATCGATGAGTCACAGCTGGAATCGTTTACAAATGGCTGCGTGTCACACGTTGTAGCGATACGGAATGGAATGAGCACGCAGGCTCTGCAGTGAGTGAAGCAGGTGGTGGGCATCGATTTGTTGGTAGAATACTGAGGAAGTGCAGCCGGTCCGAGACTGGTTTACGAATCACACGTGCGGCCCATCCTGGAGTGGAGCGTGGCCGCCCTGGCAGCGTCTGTGCTACCCGCCGATCGAGAGCTCCTCCGCGAAAGGGTCGCCTCAAAGAGCGGCGTCAGCATCTCAGTGTTCAGAACAAAAATCCAGCACTATCGGACTTAACTGCAGCGGTCATCAGTCCCCTAGAACTTAAAACTACTTAAACCTAACTAACCTAAGGACATGACACACATCCATGCCCGAGGCAGGATTCGAACCTGCTACCGTAGCGGTCGCGCGGCTCCAGAACGTAGCGCCTAGAACCGCTCGGCCACTCCGGCCGGCCCGTGAAGAGGAATCCACAAAGTGTCACGAAATAAGCAATGCCACCAACTTACCTTGGTTTATACTATATACGATACGCCACCCTTTTGACTCGAATAAATTGTTTTTGGAGGTTATGATCTATGCCTAATATTTCCAATAAAGATTTTGCTACCTACGGTTTCGAATAAACCTGCGATTGCAGTCCATATATTCCGGATTATATCCCGATATATTTTGATCCTCAGGATGCCAGAAACTCATCCTTATCAGTTTCTGACGCTCCATATTTAGAGCGCGAGAACATCAGTCGGTTTGACCGAAGAAAACCAGCTCATCTGAACTTCACCGATTGTCGTCCGATGTCTGTACGTTCGGGAGAGAAGACGTGCCGTAGTGTGACGGCGCACGCAGCGGCGGACTGATTTGAAAAGATCGGCCGGCCGCCTCCGGCCGACGTCGGTCGTCGGCGGAGTCCACCGACACCGGAGCCACCGCGGGCGCCGCCTGACAAGGTACGCGGGTGCGTGCGGTGCGTAGCGGGGCCCGCCCCCGCACGGCCTGCGCGGCGGTGCCTCGCACTGCCGATGGCACCAGCGCCGCTCTGGAAACATGTTTTCCAGCTGACGTAAAATACTGTCCAACTTCCAGCGTGCTGGAGCAGCTCGGGTCAGCAACTTCCGTTACTCAGTAGAACCAGAAAAACCAGTCCGAGTTGCAAATTTTTACCCCTCACTCATTCGATGAATCATCATTACCATTTTCAAATCATAACACATCCGAAAATTGTATTTCCGAAAACGCCAAAAATATGCAATGGTCAGTGCATACAGATAACTTATCTGTACGCACTGTAAATGTTCATTGCACATTTTTTTTACTTCTTCGGAAATGCCATTTTCGACTATGTTATGGTGATTTAAAAATGAGTCTCGGCCCGAAACTAGTCATCGAATGAGTAAAAAGTAAAAATTTGCAACTTGGACTCGTTTTTCCATTCTACTGGTAAAATGTTTTCCGAAGTGACACAGCACTGACCTGCAATGCTTTACGTGCTTTAAGGGATTAAATATTTGTCTGCTATAAAAGAGTAATAAATTAGAAACTTAACGGGCCGGCCGGAGTAGCCAAGCGGTTCTAGGCGCTACAGTTTGGAGCCGCGCGAGCGCTGCAGTCGCAGCTTCGAATCCTGCCTCGAGCATGGATGTGTGTGATGTCATTAGGTTAGTTAGGTTTACGTAGTTCTAAGTTCTAGGGGACTGATGACCTTAGAAGTTAAGTCCCGTAGTGCTCAGAGACATTTGAACCATTTTTTAAAAACTTAACAATTCATTCATAGCATTCAGTAAAAATACAAGGTAGCTGATCTTTTCCCAGTGTCTACATAACACGCCTCCATCTGTTTGTAACCCTCGCGCGATCCTAGATTTTTGAGCGGAGTTTCTAAAACTTTGAATCGTTAGGCGAATACTGATGTCTTTTGGAATTCAACCACCCATCACTTTTCGAGAAAAGCAGGGAACGGTTGACGCTCGGTGTTTTCTTTTGTTTGCTTATTTCATTGTTTTGATTCTATGTATCACGAAACTAAGAGAGAAAAATTTTTCAGTGTTTGTTCGATTTCTACTTTATTACAGGACGTAATAGGAACGATAAACCGACAATCGGTTAGTTCAGAAACAGGTTAGTTTGAGCGCTTTTCAAATTCAGGTTAAACTGGAGTGGAAAAAATTTATACAGCCGCAAACCGGTTGTTTCAGCGATACACGTCCACCTGCTCGATACAATTTGAAACGAAACTCGTCCGACCAGGCAACATGCTTCCAGCCATAAACAGTCCAAAGGCCTTCGGCTCCGGAAGCCCATATCGATGACGTTTCGCTGAATGATTCGCACGCTGACACTTGCTGCTGGCCCAGCATTGAAATCTGCGGCAATTTGCGGAAGAGTCGGACGTCTGTCACGTTGGACGATTCTCCTCAGTTGACGTCGGTCCCGTTCTTGCAGGATCTTTTTCCGGCCGCAGCGATGTCGGAGATCTGACGTTTTACCGGAGTCCTCATATTCACAGTACACTCCTGAAATGGTCGTACGGGAAAATCCGCACTTCACCATTACCTCGGAGATGCTGTGTCCCATCGCTCGTGCGCCGACTGTAACCACGTACAAACTCACTTAAATATTGATAATCTGCAATTGTAGCAGCAGTACCCGGTCTAATACATGCGGTAGACACTTGTTACTTATATAAGCGTTGCCGACCGCACCGCCGTATTCTGCCTGTTTACATATCTCTGTATCTGAATACGCATGCCTATACTAGTGACTTTGGCGCCTCAGTCTAAGACAACAGGTGTCTGGCGCACTTGTCAAATAGGTTACTACTGCTAGAATGGCAGTTTATCAAGATGTAAGTGAGTTTGAACGTCGTGTTATAGTCGGCCTACTTGCGTCTCCGAGGTAGCGATGGAGTGGAGATCTGCGCGTACGACAATTTCACAAGTATACTGTATCAGGAATCCGGTAAAACATCAAACGGAGCCGTGACGCATGTGGCCTTCCACAACAGAAACCGCGAGCGACCGTAGGAACTATTCGAGACGAGCGATCGTCGTTTAATGACCGTGTCGGCAGACGGTGGAACGAACACAGCACAGTTCAGAGCAACAGCGTTCTACGATTATCGTTCCACGATCATTGTTGAACGATAATGGCAACAGTCGCAACAAGGAGAACGTACCTTAAGGAAGAACAATCGTTTACACACCGTGGGCAAGTCGATCTTCGCAACACGCTGTAATCGTCAGTTGAAAATTTCATATTACTCGAGGAAGTCGACAAAAGCGACACCATCGGTATATTGTCATTCAGTGCGTGTTTTCGAGACCCGCATCGTGGTTTGCGGTCTACTGACGGCAACCTAAACACACCCGCGCATCTCGAGTTCCTCAGATGTGCTGCCGCCGCAGCTACTGGGGGACATACGGCAACCAGTGTTTCATCATCGTGACCCCCGCTTTCTCACGTCTGGCGGCGGAGCCTCTGGAGAGAACACTTGGAAAGCACTGGAACGGTCGTTCAGAAAACGCGAAATGGTCTGCTCACTCGCCAAACTTAACACTACCATGATATCATCTGTGGCAAAAATTAAAACAAGCATTCTATTAGGAAACAGCAATGACTGCCAAAGGCACGAAATGCCTTACAACACGGGCCTGTGCTGGCAATAAATGACATACCTCAAATGTTACCACTCTCATTGTTACGTCGGATACGTAATGCACGTAGTACGTTCGTCATATTCATGATTTTTTCTTGAAAGTAACATAACCGTACTTATTATTTAACGCAAAATGGCATTAAAAATTTAAGTTATTCACGAGCAGCTAGTTGAGAATATCTATGGACTTCAAATGACACGACGAACCGTCTCGTTCTGCATATGGATTCAAACCCAGGTCATGTAGACTAAGCAAAGATTTCGTGACTGACGGAAACTAACAGTCATTCCTGACTAGGCGTACAGAGAGTGATATACCTCGATTTTAGACAGCATCAGTTAGCAAATTTCAACTATAAATTACATAACGTAAACATTTTTAATGGACGCGGATTCCTACCCAGCATGTGTTGTCCTTGTTAACGAACTACGAGAGATGTTAAATATTGCTTCTTCACATGCAACTTATTTGAAATGTCGTGACGTGAAGCTTTGTGTAGGACTAGGGTTCGAACCCAGAACCTATTCTCAACAACATTTCTCCTCATACTGTCACCCGTCTACTCCTGTTCCGCTCGCGAATGTCGCGTGGTTGGGGCGATCGTCGGCAAGGCCTCTTATATTGGCTGCAATTCCTCAATTGTTCTCGTCGTGGCCATTTCGCTGCAAGCCTGAAAGCCTCGAGGAGACGCGTTGGCACGCCACTTTTTCAATTACATGCCACACGTCCTGTGGATACATTCAGTCGAGACCGTTCGTAGCGACATCACTTTTAACGACTTATTGGCTATAACATCGAAATCTAATGGTTCTATCTAAACCGTACATGAATGCTGCATTTAGGCTATATCACAGGAATCTAATGGTCTCATCTAAACCCTATATGAACGCTGTATTTATAAAGTCCCTTAGGACGTCCCTTTTTCCGACTTACCGAATAAAACTACGTATTTTTGTTCCATTTTCGGACAAATGTATCGGCTGTAAGATCCAATGTTAGTTTTTTTTTGTCGCTTATTTGGGGAGGTAACTCTTATTTTCAAACATTCGATTTCTGCAGATTGTTCGTTTCAAATCAGGCGTCACAACGAATACATCGTCAAATGCAAAGTGAGTACGTACACCTTAGATGCTAAAAGCAAACTAATGTAACATAGTACGTTAAGTAGGGCAGTATATTGTAGTATGTGTTATTGTACAGCGTATAGTTCAGAATTGCTAACAAGAGATCCATTTTTTGCATTCACATGATACAATTGTATCGTCAGTTACTTTCCTAACCATTTCAGGAGTGAAAAGTTTTTTTGATTGATTCAGATACTGCTTTCCCAGCTGTACTTCTTCGCTGAGGTTTATGGGCCAAGTTCGCAGAACCACTTTTACGTATTCTTGGAGCTGCTTCTGGATACACTCTACCAGAACTTGTAGCATATTGGGAGTGTTGTCGTGTGCATTGTTTCTTCATTGCCCCCACTCCTCCCCGTATCTTCTTTATTTTTATTCTCTTCAATGTCTATATAATTCGACTCGAAATCCGTTAACTCTGATACTTGTTCGTCTATTAGATGTTAAGCGAAAATTTCCGCCTCGTTCAGGTCTCTATGACTCATTGTAGAAAATCTTCCTGAAAAGAAACACGTTTGCTCAACCGTGACAAACTGCTAATAATAGTGTGTAGTCTATAAATCAACCATGAAAATGAAACCAAGCAACTAGACATTCAACAATGCGCCATCAAACTTGCATTCTGGGTTGCCAAATGAGATTTAGACCGAATTAGAATTGCGGTCGCAGGTGACGTCAACCCAGTGCAAAATATGCCCTTGGGCACAAAAGGGATGATGGGCGATCTGTTATGTTAAAATGTGTGGATAAAAGTCGTATTTCAAGATCGCTAAAACTCCTCTACTGATTACTAGTTTCAGATCATTGACGAGACTTCCTCAGATATAAAATACAAAAAGGTAGCATAAAAGAGGGCAACTATAGCATAACACGTTTTATTTTTAAAATTCCTGCATCATTTTCAGTTTCGTGCAGGCCTATGAAATTCTTTTAAAAAAGTGAACAATTTTTTTTTTTACTTTATTCAGAATGGGTTCAATGTGCGGAAGCCCATTCTGAACAATTAAATTGAGTGTGTGCGCAAAGCAGGCGATGTGTTTCCAGGCTGTGAGTCTTATAGCTGCCACAATATTAGCAGCATTGTCACTAACAACACACACGACTTTTTCTTGAATGCCCCATTTCCTTGTGACATGTCGCAGTTCTTCGGAGAGTTTTTCTGACGTGTGCCTTTCGTCGTATTTAAAGCACTCTAGGAGGGAAGATGCCAGCTCCAGGTCTTTAACGTAGTGTGCTGTCACCGACAAATAACTCTCATTTGTGGTTGAGGTCCACCCATCAATTGTCAGCACAACCACTTCCGCAGAATTTATTTTTCCTCTTACAATTTCTTTCATCATGGTGTACTGTTGTTTTAGTAGTGTATTGGAAATGGTCTTCCGAGCTGGCATTCTGTAAGCACCATTTAGTTTGCCTACAAAACTTTGGAAATGTTTGCTTTCCACTATGTTGAAGGGCAAATAATCCTTTACAACAATCTCCAGAAGTGTGAAATCTATCTCCTGATTTCTTTTGTTCGAAAGAGGTTTCGAAAAATACGTAGGTAATGTCCTGTGTTATTGATGCCTGCTGTCTGATGATGAAGTGATACTGTTATTTTCTGGCACCGACTGCTGTTAGCTTCTGACAGTTGCTGGTGTTGGTTCCGGATTGTCCGGGTTATTTGTCCAAGAAATATCGGAAGATGCAGGAGCAGGGGGCGCTAAGCGCCTGACTGACAATGACACTGTTGGATGCAGCACTCGAACATGACGCGCTAGATTAAATGTATTTCCTCCTTTATATGAAACACACTTAGAACAACAGCTGCACTTTGCTTTCCCATCACCTAAATCGGCGAAGAAACCCCAAATATCCCTACTTTTACGCGATCGCGAGTTGCTAGCCATAGTATAAGAGAGTGTTGGGACGAGACGACGCCACCACTCGGCTGAAAACCCGAGGAGAATTCGTCGAGCGACCCCTCGGTTTCCGGGCGCGCGCCCCTCCGCCTGGCCCACCAGACTCAACTGTCTCAGCAAGCTGGAGAGAGCCTTTAATCTCCCCTGCACAGCCGACACAGCTGTAAGACCAGGCGACAGTGGTAAATGGTAGAATGGCGATGTTGAACAGCTGAAAAAAAATTTTTTTGCCATAGTCTCTTTCATGGTTTCAGACCACTCTTTCTCACTTCTCTTTCGCGCTGCATCTGTCATTTCCTCACTGACGCAAAATTTCCACTCTAGTTTCCTGTTGCACTTTCTCGCTCTTTGACCAGCTTGTGTCACAATTCATTCACAGGACTGCAGACTTCTGATCATTCCAAGATGAGGTGCCACTTCCCCTTGCGCTGTTCTCATTTATGCCCTTATTTATCTAAGATTGCTGTAATTTTTCAGGGAATCCAGCGTAACTGGACTGTCTGTGCATATTTCTCGTGAGTCGTCCTGAGCTTCTGTGCCTATATCTGGAACAAGCAGCATTTTCTAAAACATATTTTCCAGTTCCTAAAATTATTCTCTGTTCCACGGCTCGAAATGCCTCGATAATGCCCACGCGTAGCTCATACATGTCAACAGTCACAGTTACTTTCATCATTTCCACCGGAAGATAGCGATGGATTTGCAGGTATGTGTGCAAACTGAGGAAGTAACTTAATGAACCACGATCGCTGCACCTCAGAACTCTAACGATGCTGAAATGACGGTCGAGCGAAGGATGATTAAACTTTACTTTCAGCACACAAGTGACTGGCCTTTTCCACAACTATAGACACAAAGAACGAAATACAAAAGGACTGACACGTCAAAAAGAGTCAGAGGTAAACTATTTAGTGCTCGTTCCACAGGATCGAACGTGAAAAAGTGCTCATAGCTCATAAGGTATGCGTTTTAGAACTTCGTTTACTGGACCGTTTCTCTCTGATCGCCCTTTATAGGTGTCCTTCTTATTCTACTGAACTGGCTAATGCGCTATATTGCAGTATCAGTAGCTTCAGAGACATTTAAGCTTGCCTCTCCATTACTTAGTACTTACGTATTCCACTTTTTTGCGTATTGTTTCTTCCTGACTAATGTTTCAAACTTCAGTCTACTCTTCACCACTATTAAATTGTGAGCTGAGTCTATAACTGCTCCTGGCTATGCGTTACAATCCAATATCTGATGTCGGAACCTCTGCCTGACTGTAATGTAATGTAACTGGAAACCTCCTGTATCTCACGGCCAGCATGTTCTCCAGACATAAGCCCTATCGAACATGGCTGGGATAGATTGTAAACGGCTGTTAATGTGCGACGTGACCCACCAACCATTCTGAGGGATCTACGCCGAATCGCTGTTGACGAGTGGGACAATCTAGACCAACAGTGCCTTGATGAACTTGTGGATAGTGTGCCACGATGAATACAGGCATGCATCATTGCAAGAGGACGTGCTACTGCGTATTAGAGATACCGTTGTGCATAGCAATCTAGACCACCACCTCTGAAGGTCACGCTGTATGGTGGAACAATATGCAATGTGTGGTTTTCATGAGCAATAAAAAGGGCGGAAATGATGTTTAACTTGATTCTATTCCAGTTTTCTGTACAGGTTCTGGATCTCTCGGAACCGAGGTGATGTAATACATTTTGATGCGTGTATCTACAGGCAGATCAGATTTGCAAACCTTTTTAGCATCAAATGCTAAGCATTGTCCTAACAGAAAGCCTGAAGTTAGTACTATTGGACCTCCACTTACAAAGTCAATACCGTCTTCAGTTGCTCATATCTCTGTTTTAAGTATGTGCAAGTAACTTGAACCCTTCTTAAGCTGTTTAAATGTGTGTTTATATCGTCGAAATTTTTTGACACTGTACCGTACTGGCTCTATTCACTCAATGAGTGAATATATTTACTGTATGTATGATTGAGGGTTTGCAGAATAGTATGACGTATTTATCATATCTGTAAATATCTTGCATAATATTTGTTTTGCACTGGTGCTCTTTCAATGAAAGACAAATACACATTTTAAATAACTTTGTTTATTAACGTTTTATACATGCACAAAATAAAAAAACAATTGTTGATACATTTCTTATTATTCATTATGTCTTATATCCCTACATTATTCTTTAAATAATTGTTTTTTTTATGCTATAAATTCTGCTTCCATTGTCTTCAATCCAGCAGGAGCAACGACGTATCTCCGTTCTCTGTCTGTAAATCAGGCTCTACAGTTTCAATATTTATAGGATTATAGTAGCAGCCCTTGGTGCTGCAAGCATACATATGTTTACATATTGTTCTAAATCATCTTGTATGCAACATTCATTTACATAACATACAACATCGTTTAGTAACGCTTTCACATGTAGTTGCCACCTTATTTGTCTGTTGCAATCCGTAGTGCACTGCATAACCAATACAACTTCACGACACTTTTATACAGGTCGATAATGGTTGCCTTATTGCTACAGATGTTCATGTGAAGAGGAAGTTGAAAAGGATCGTAGTCTGTTGTCATCAACCTCTCAGTTTGCTTCATCGGCAAACAATGCTCGCCCCAACTCGTATCTGTAAATTGTGTTTTACATTACGACGGACATCCTCAGTTTCTACTATAACTTCACACTCACGGTCTCATGCTAATCCTACATTTACATGTTTTGAACCATAAGGTAACATGTATGTACTGCTAAATAGTAGCATTCTGAAATGAACTGATAATATCATAGAGCTGTATGGTTTATATACCTCTCTGCAGTATAGATGACCTGGAAATCCCAAGACTTAATGCAATAACATGCAAAAATTATATTGCACGACGACAGGGCAGTTAACACACTTTCTGAGCAGTGAAGAGATAGTGAAAATGACACTGTGCAACGACTCTCGTCGGTAAGTACTATATCAGTATCCACAGCCCAGTTCACTTCAGGATACACAGACCAAGACCATGGGAGAAGCATAACTGATAAATCATATGTAATTATTTGATGAAATTATGGCATACACCTCAGGATCCAGAAGACAGCCCATGGGTAATTATATATCTTGATAATTAAGCATGCATATAATCGAATCAGCACGTTTGAGGATAAAGAGATCTCTGGAATTAGCATTAGATTTGATCATCATGTGACGTCACAGCAGCGGGCAGGACATGCAGCTGCCTCAAGCGTGCTGCAACATGTGACCCTGTTTCTGTTATGATAATACTGAGGCCATCGAAACTGGAATATTTAGAAAGCGACATTGAATTGTCTGTAAAAAGAACATTTACCCCATAATTAAGATAAGCACATCAGCCTTCTCCGCTGCTAATCCATTTCAAGATCCTCTACTGATGTCTGGGGAGATCGAATCCTGTCTGCATGAATGGGTCCTTGACTAGATGCTTGTTGACTATTGATGACCGACTCTACTGAATTTTCCGTAAATGGTTGGCAATCAAAGAGAACACAACGAGGTTTTCTGCTGTGCATGATGAGGGTTTCCTTGATTTCAAGTGTTGATGTTCTGCCTGTGGAGCATCTCGATGACTGGCCAGCTGAGGATTTCTTCAGAATGTTCTTCCAGACCTTTAGGAGAGCTGGTTTCTTAGAGCTGGGGGTGGGATGATGCTGAGAACAGGAAGTGTTAGAGCGATTGTACTCTGAATACATCCCATAATACCTGATTCAGTTGGACATCTATCTTCTTAGTATGAGAACTATTGATCCTGGTCGAACAGTAATCTTCAGCAACAGACCACCTATGATAGGGTTAGAGCTATGGATCTCAAAACACGAGCATTAGCTCCCCATAAGATACCACCAAATTTTTAAGACTGTTGTTTCTCGTTTTGAGTTTAGGTGCTACTTGTAAGTCAAGAGTTCTATCTAGCGCTGTTCCTATGTATTATGGTGTAATGCAGTACAACGAGACTTGGTCTCTGAATCTGTCTTCTGGTGTGCACTCTGACTGTCTTCTGCACAGATGTAATGTAGATACAAGTATTTTCTGTGGATTTAGGTGGAGCCACTATTTCTTGATTTATACATCTAAGACTTCCATATCAGTGGATAAAGAGGTTTCAGCATCATAAACGTTGAGGCTCTGAGCCACCAAGCAAATGTCATCAGGATAAATCAATTTTTTTGAAGGCTTTTGGTAAACTGTGCATGTACAGACCAAAGTGGTAGTGGACTCAGAACAGACATTTGAAGTAAACTATCATTTGGTTTAAGTACCCTGCATCTGTCATTGTGAGAATGGATATGAAATGCTCTATTGTTTAGCATGTTGTTAAGTAAGTCCTTAAATTTACGACACAATTGTGAATTTCTAAAGAAGTGCTTCTCACCAAGCAGTGTCGAGAACAGCTGATAGGGCCAAAAAGGCAGCTACACTTACTAATTTCTGCTCATACTCATTTTCGATATAAGTAACTAGAGAGAGTGTCTCTTCCTTAAATTACTTTCGCTTCTTAAGCTGGGCTAGCGCCTTTGTTCTTGTTACTATATGTTGAGGGTTGCACTATGTAACTTTGTTGATGTAACCAATAGTCTATGGAAAATGTGGTTCATTAGTCAGCATGGTATGTTTTCATTATTTCTATTTGCTTATTTCTTTAATATCTGAAAACTACTATTGACATTCACCCGATGGGTACTTTCCAATTACTTACACAGCTCCAGGAAATGCTATTAGATGATGGGGCTCAAGCGTACAGAATTCTTAGCCAGGTAGTATTTACCATGATTGGCAAATCATCATGCAATACTAAGTAACTTTATTAAATTTGGTTAAATCTAAGGCAATTCCCTGTTTATTGTTTCTTTTATAAGCTAACAATAGTTGATTGGCAACCAAAGCGTGTAATGAATGGTAAAGCAATGTGTTTTTGCGATCAAGAAAATTAAAAGGTTTCGTAATTAAGTTTTAATGTTTTACAAATACATAAGATCACTTATCTGCAGCACCTGATAAGTCAGGTCTTAATAACATGTCATTAATGTCAGGATCATTCGTCGACTACTTCAGACTGACTTTGTCAAAGAATGTCTGTTTCTGAGTTGCTGGTCCCAATTACAGTCACTGTTGACAGGGGAGAGGTGAAAATGAAAATATTTAAGTTTAGTACAAGCAGCAATGTGCCCTAGCAAACGTGTTACTCTTTGAACGGAAATGCGCTTAATGATGTAGTGACGCTGTTCATCTTTAAGCTGAGGCTCTTATTTGGTTTGGACACAGCGTGTAATCCTGGCAGATTGGAGGACGATGCTATTCTTACAGCTGAGTCCTGGCATTCGCCTTATGAGTGGGTTAAAACCTTCCTTTAAAAAAGCATCACCTGCGATTGTTTGTCGATCGTTATGGCATTTTGTGTCCTGTTACATTGTACTAGTAGTCTTTAAGACTAATGCTTAGGAACTAATCTCTAGTATGATACGAAGGGATTTGTAACATAACCGTGTAAGTCAGAGGTAAGTGCCATGTTATATAGGAGAAACTGGAGTCATTCTGAATAGTGTAGTGGTCTAAGTCTTTGTATAGTCAATAGCATAGCTACAACATACTTAGAATTTCTGCTGTCATGACATCACATAGGTTTTGTTTTTTCCTAATGTAGTTATGTCAGTTATATCTCACTGAAGGTGATATTACAGATAGGGAAGTGGTCATGGATGTAAATGAGGTGGGAGATGTAACTGTGCGAGATCAAATTTGACAGTGTTCTGAAATATCTAAGTCGAAACGAGGCCCAGGGAGTAAACAGTCTTCTGGCAGGATTATAGGCAGCCTCGGGAGAGCCGGCCACGGCGGAGCTCTCCCACCTGTTGTGCGAGGCGTATGAGACAGGCGAAGAAAGTAATGTTATCAGTTCCAAAGAAAGCAGTTGCTGGTAGGTGTGAAAATTACTGAACTATCGGTTTAATAACTGATCGTTGTAAAATACTAACACAAATTCTTTACAGAAAATGAAAAAACTGGTAGACGCTGACCTCATGGAAGATAAGTTTGGATTACCGAGAAACGTGGGAACATGCGAGGTGCAACTTGGCCAAATGGAGGGTCGGTTAGTAGGACACGTTCCGAGACGTCGACAGGTAACCAATTTAGTTTTGAAGTGAAGTGTGGGTGAAAATCGTAGAGGAAGACCAGGTGGTGAATACAGCAAGGAGATTGGGATGGATGTGGGCTGCAGTATGTACTTGAAGAGGCCTGCAAGTTATACAGTAGAATGGAGAGCTATTTTTTAAACCAGTCTTCACACTAAGGAGCGCAACAACATCTCTCTGTGTTATAACATCTTATTTTCCAGTTGGCGTATTTCTTCATTGTTGATAACTGTCAGAGTACCCCTGAAGATGACGTGAGGAATACATATTTATTTAAAGTAGGGGTAGTTGAATACCACAGGTTGGTGATGAAGGATAGATTTCGTGGATCCATTGTATTTTAATCTACTCGACTTGCTTAGCGATGGTTCCTGCTTGTTTGTGAAGGGGCTGACCTGCTCGTTAATTCTGCCGCATGTCGGGCCGCGACAACAGTACGCAGTGTCATCTGTGTACAGGGCTCTTCTTTCGTTCCTCGACCTTTAGCGATGTCAGCCGTGTTGTTGGTGTGTAGCAGTGGAGACGTGACTGTCCCACGTGGCGTCTCTGCGGCTGTCGTAAAACTTTCGAACGTTGATCACCAAGCAGCGCTTGTACTTACCTGTTTCCAGCAACGTTTTTAGTAAGCTGCACACTTTGGGGTGGGAAGTTCAAAAGTAACGTTTCAAAGAGCAGCCCAGCATGCCACAACCAATGGAAGGCGCGTTCGCCGTCCACGAGAAAGCGTGCCGCCGTTGCGCCTGCCGTGTTGCGTCCAGCCTGCGTCGCTCTGCTGCTCAGTCCTGGGACCGGGTCGCCTGTGCTGTGGTTGCCGCTGAATCCGGCTTGTTCTTGTGCGATTATGTTGCTCTATTCCTTGAATATTTTTAGTCTGTCTCGATAGCTTTCCCTGTCACTGAGAGCACGGTAACCTATGATGGTGTTGTTTTTTGGTCTTTCGGGTTGCGAAATCATCTTGCTTCCATTTCAGAGAGACTATTTTCACTTTCATGGCCGCGATGAAGAAACGTCTGATGTGTTTGAGGCAGGTGTCTTGTGAAAGGAGTGATTTATTTTGTTATCTTCCAGTGCCTCCAGTCCCTGAGCTGCTTTCTTTCCATTTCATATTCGTCAATCTTATAAAGTAGTGGATGTTAAGCGGTTGCATTCGGATTTTCGAGTATTATTTCTTCGTCGGTTTCATCGAATTTTGGATACCGTGGATGACCGTGAATGTTTTTGTAGCACTTTGAGGAACTTTTCTGGGGTCGTCAGTAATGAATGACATCCTCATCTGCTATTAAGGATGGCTGTTCGCAAATGGTGTGCTATGACCTGTTGGAACTTTTTTCCAAAAACTACTGCTATTGTGGGACCTAACTCTTGTGATTACCTCGCGCATCATTTGGTGGGTTTCTCTTCTTATTAGGTCATTGAAAACGTTGAAGCCAATTGTAGCATATCCATTTGGTTAGTGCCGTATGGTCTATAGAATTTCCCTACTGTTTATTTTTGTTTCTTATGTACGTCAGGAGTCTTTCTCTTTGTTATTTTCTTCTTAGGGTAGTTTTAGGTATAGCAGGTTGAATTGCTTCCACTTGTGTTTGGTGATTACAATGTTATAAGGAGTGGTTTGAATAGTTGATTCGTTAGGTTTTGTGTTAAAACGTATCAATCCGAATTTTTCGACTATCCGATTTCGTGAGTTTATGATCGTTTTGAGTTTTTTCCTAGTTTTTGTGGCTAACAGCATAAGAAATGTGAGGTATTCGTTTGCTATGCAGTCGCCAAATTCAGTATAACTTCAGAATCTGGGTAGCTATGTTGTACGTAGTATATGTTCTAAGATAGAAGTGCCATAGTGATTGTTAAAAGGCGGCGAGTCATTTCTGAGTCTTGCGTGATTCAAAATGGCTACAACAAGTTTAATATCTTTCTTGTTCAATTTTGCAGCAAATATCACAGATCTAGTACTGAGTCTCCTGTTCCTTTAGCTGGGCTAAATGAGAGTATATAATTAACGAGATCAGTTGGCAGTTCCTCGGCAGGATACATCATTGTGGTGTTTTATATGAAAGACTGTGAAGCATCTCTCTCAGCTTGTACTACGGTCTGGTTTGCGTGACAGATACAGTTCTCTAGATTGATTTCTCTACCTGCTCATGAGGTATGTGCAGCGACTATAATACCAACTTCTTTTTCTCTTACTATGCCTTTAGGGAGTTTGTTTTTAGTGCAGAAACCCAGTGTGTTGACAATGCAGATAGTGGCAATATCTTTCTTAGGCTTGAATGTGAAGGTTAATTCTTGTTTCCTGGTGTCTCAGGCTAGGTTGGGCATAGGCCTCCTTGTCTATCAATATGGCGATATAGACGTGAATCCGTGTTCGCCAAGGAACGTAGCTTTTTAGAAACTGCTGTTATTATTTCCCTTCTTTCAAATATCATGTTGGGAAGGGCTGTAGTGAAGACTCAGAGTATGTTTTCCGTTTGATTGCTTTCGTGTCATTCTTGGACGAAGACCGCGATAGTTTGATAAATGCGCTTAATGTTTTCAGTTTTGTTTGCTGAGATAGGCTGTTTTGGTCTTTCTTTGCAACTCTCATCACTATTAACGTTATCAGTGTTGCAGCTCCTGCATTTTGGTGCTTCTTGTTTCGGGTCTATTTTGCAATTAAAAATTCGATGTGCTCGACTCCGTTCTTCACATTTCAATTTATATCGCAGCTTTTCGTGTCTTATTGGAAAGTGTTGCAATATGGACGTTGCTGTTATTGAGGAGGTAGTGTTTAAATAGTCCAACCTTGTGAGGTACACAGTGCATTCTGAAATGGTGAACAAGTAGCTTGTTAGTTGGTTCTTTGTAACTATACATGACTGGAAGGAATATCGGGGAATTTTGATTTAGTTTCCCGGTACCTTTAGGTCCCCTTCAGTTTTTTCGTTTGTTGTATCACGGTCAAAATTGGTTATCACAAAGGCGAGCGTGAGTCTGTGTGGTTTCTCTTTTACTTAGTGTTTGGCGTGCGATGTGATTCTGTTACTGTTGCTTCAGATCGGTAAGTAACTCAAACTGTTCTCTCGGGTTTCGATATCTGATGGGTGAGTTGTGATGTTGGCAAATTTTTTCGCATTTTTTTTGTGAACGAATTGGTGGCGCAGGCAACTGTTTTAGTGCAGGTTACAATGATTTGGCGGTTTCTTTGCCACCTTCTTAGTTTATAGTTTATTGTAGGGTTTGCTAAAGTGCCATAAGTTGTGTTAGATGTGCTTTAATTCCATCTGCATCCAACCAGTTGTAAACCTTGTTCTACGTGAGATGTATTTGGATGAGTGTAAACTTTTTGTAATTGGAGTATCGTGTTTGTGGCGGCTTTGCCTGTTTACTTCGGGTTTCTTGTCCGGGTTTTCGGCTAGTTCGCGTAGCGTTGCGTTTCTGGAGATCTGCTGGAGACAGAGTTCTCTACTTCAGTCTGGTGCGCTGAAAACTATTGTTGTTGCATATCGGAAACAGGACGCCCTGCTTGAGAACGCTCGCAGTCAGCGTTGAGTTCTGTGCCTTTAGCCTCGGCAGATGCGAGTTGGTCGTCCCTGTCTCAAAGTGTGGCGGTTGTGCAGACTGCTGATCCCAAGTCTGAGTCGCTCTGACAATGCTGCATTTGGCGACAGTGGCGCGAGTTACGCATGATGCACTTTGCAGGGGACATCGTCTGAGTAACACGTGTGCTGTCGAATAACTACGTACATGTAACAACAGTTCAAGCAGTTTCGGCTGCGAGAATGCTTGTCCCCAGATATATCAGAGGAAAGCCCTTAATAGGTATATCGGTTGCAGAAGTTAATGCTTGATACCCCACGAGTGAAAGGGTTGTAACAGGTGATTCCCTGACCACCCATATCTGCTCACTGGTTCGCCTTTTTGAAGACCAGAACGTGACAGCAGCGGCTGTAAGCAGCAGCAGGGAGTGGCCAGTGGTGGGTCTTGCAGTCCTCTGCTGCTCCTGATTGGCTGAAAGGCCCACGTGTAGAAGGATTTCGTGGAGAGGCTCGGAGCTCGGGAATCGAAAGCTGGCCGTCGGCGCCCGTGTGGCCGACGTGGCGGGTCGCGGGCGCTCTGGGGCGGAGTTCTGTGTCGCGACGCACAGTGTTCTCGAGTTTCCAAACGCGTTCTCGTTTGCGCGCATCCATTACCGCTTAAGAACGTTCCTGTCGTTATCTGCGAATGTTGAAATAGTAATTAGTGTGGGCGTTTACGGCGAATTGTAGCTCAGGGAAAACTCGGTGATGTTAGCGAAGTGGTAGTGGTCCTCCGACTCAGACTGACTTGGCTGGGGTAATTGGATAGCGATAATCTCAGTTTGTTATCCAAATTTGGGAGTAATGTTTTTTGAGTGACCGTCTTCCTGTTGAGTTTGAACTGTGTATTTCGTACAGTGAGTGGAAAGTAATTTCCTGGACTCGGCTGTGAATGTTCCCAGTACTGCGGTCGGAACTCGGGATCTCGCCTGGGGGTAAGTAGGTAGCACGAGGGCCGTTAACTACTGGCTTTCGAGCGATGAGGTTCGATACTTTCCAGCGGGTCGAGGCTCGGCTGGCGACCACTGTGTCGGACTGACTTTACGCGTGTCCCGGTGGTGCAGGACGCTTGTGTGGGTGGGCCCCGTGTCGGCTCTGGCCGCCGCCACCTAAAGAGGAGGCCGCGGCGCGCTCTTGTGACGTCACGCAAAGCGGGCCAGGGTTGGCTTGGCGCTGCGCTGACAGCATCGAGGCGCACGGCCTGCAAATCTTCGTCAAACGGTTTTACAGGACGTGTTGAGCTGCCGGCGCCCCCCTGCGGCCAGCCGGGCTGCACCCGACACCTGCCTCCCTCTGGTTCCACTGCGTCCAGTACGAAAATCGCGGTTAACACTGCGGGTGCTTGGTAAGTGCGCGAAGATTGCTGTACTTTCACAATTCACGAAAAGCACTCCATGTAGTACTATTTATCACAGGATTTTCAGTTGGGCTGGATACTAAATTCACACAGACACTCCTTTACTTTGCTCACTCAGGTTTTATTTGAACAAATGGGAGATCTTCTATTGATTACGAATCCGACAATTTAGGCGTACTGTGTGCTTCTAGTGAAGCTACTATGGCACAAGTTTATCCTTCCACAGTACTGTTTCTGTAAATACGCCTTTAAGTAATGTTCTTCCTTGCTCAAGAGTGGCACATGGAACATTAACTTTTAACATCTCCCATAGTACTCTTACAAACCTCTAGCTTAACAAATCACCATCTTGTCTCACAAACCCAATAATGCTAATCTCATATAACTCTGCCATTCGACACTTTGCGTTCACTTCAAGCCACATTTCACACAACAAGTCATGTGTTACTTTATTACTATACCTGTTTGAGCCACTCTATGTAATCGAACCACTAATAAGCTGAACAAACCCACTTACACTTTCATGCACACACCACTTCAGTCATTGGCCCCTCTCTTTTGATTTTATAAGTATCTGAATGTCTCTTGTCATGGTGCTTGAATTACAAAACATGTAAAAGTACATCTTTCTCACACATATGGAAAATTTCCTTGTTTCAGACATAATGTTATATACTAATATCATACATTATACATAAATAAAACCGACAAACTGCAAAGACAGATCCTCGAAGGAAAACGGAGAAAAAACGTCCTACGAACATGTGTCCAGAAATGCACCATCGCCACGGTAGATGACACTGACGAACGGGAATTCGTCCGACAACGTGCTGCGTTTTACTTGTATATAACAGGCCGTGTGATTGACGCAGCCTATTGTATACACAAAGCATTTCCCAACAATTTTAGTAAGCAGTGCATTAGAATAGGTAGACAGAGGCTACCACTCACAAACAAGCACACAGTTATAAATGAAGGAGACGTTAGGAAGGAGAAGTACTGGCTGTACGATATCAGATTTAATACATTTAATATTGTCATACCAGGTACAGTCCATTTTTATTGCTGGGATTAATGCAGTGTAGTGTGGAGACAGTTATTTGCGAAAAATACTGAAGGAGGCTACAGCGAGGATTCTGAAAAGGGAGACTGTTCATTGTTTCTCCTGGCCAGATTCCTCTCGGCTGCCGAACACAGCTCTAGACCTGCAGGGATGTTGGTTGGGTTCCACCAAAGAAGTATCCTGTTCTTCAGTAGGGGGAGCGTCGTTCCATTGCAAACAAAACACACGAAGAACACTGGCCCTTGCACCATCGTAACTAGATGGATATAGTACACTACCTGCGCTATTCCCTGAGCCTGGTGGAACCCAATTCTAATAATAATTCCTATTCCACTCAATATAATGGCCTTAACTGACATAAAAAGACATTGCTTCTTTGTGGCAAATTTCTTGTTATCAACAATTTCGAGTTGCCGCATGGAGCACCGATTACGTAGGTACATGTATCCAACCAGTCCGAGACAAATCAAATTGAATGCCACAGACACTGAAATGCCTGCAAGGACTACTATACGACTGTAGATCAGGTAATATTTACTCGTCTTTTCCAAAGCAACAGCTGCCACACATACTATACTCCACGGGATAAACACACACAGCACCTCACGACGGAATAACTGGCTTACTTCAGCAGGTAGTAGCTGGTCAGGAAGCCTGAGATGGCGAACACAAGCATACATCTGGTAGCAGAATGAGTTCAGCCACATACAGCTGAGAAGTGTGAGGGCGCTGTCTATCAGCACTGCTGTACGTAAGTCAGGGACGCCTGCCATACGATACACGACCTCAGAGCACAGGATCTGGGTTATGCACGTGATCTGAAAGAACAATAATATCTTACCAGGCAAGTTACGTAACTGGGGAAGGTACAAGTATACTCCGGCAGTCGAGAAACGGAAAATGATATTTATCAGTACAAATGAGATTTCTAAAGGCTTCAAGCTGTCTATTTTGAAATCTTTGTATTTCAAGGTAGCGTTGTTTAAACTTTTCTTGTAGTTCAGTGTTTCTTCTGTTAGCTTTTGATACAGTATACTGCTAATACCATAGTACGCTCCAAATGAGAAATCAATGCGCGTACAATTATGGGAAGTCTTAATGGAGGAAAATTCGCGACACTTTAGCAACAGAATAGCTCTGGAAACAGAGCAGATGGCGTCTGTAGCGTTCGACTGCAGACATGATTGATCATCAGGACTATCGAAATAGCAGCGAGCATCGTGCACGCACTGTAGCATACTAAACGGGACGTCCTGACAAATGCCGTACGAGTTGACCGCCATCCAGGCCAGCAGACAGAGGTTGACGTTTATCCTCTGCGTGTAGGCCAGGTAGCTGGTGACGGGTATGTGGGGCGACCTCTGCACCACGTCGTCCCACAGCTGCTCGCGGCACCGCTCGCGCTGCTTCACGGCTTCCAGTGGCAGGTCTTCCAGCGGACACGTGGGGTGGTCCAGGGCGTTCACCAACAGCTGCACGCAGTCAGTGTCCACGGAGAGCGTATCGTGGCTTCTGTCCTCCAGCTGCCACTCCTCGTCTGCAAGAAAACGACAGCAAGTAGGTGGTGGCCGTACACTGCAGGCAGCTGAATCCAAAGTCTTCTCTGGATGACGAGCCTGGGCCTTGTTTACCCACATTACCCTGGTTCAATTACCCAGAACTATGTAAGGCGGTATGTCAACACAGAGTAAGAGTATTAACAAAGACTGATATCATTGTTACTATGCACGTCTATTTCATCTACAGGGTGCCCAAGAAGTCCCTGCATCGCTCTTGACATAGTAAAAATAAGGAAGTAAATAGGTTTCATTGATATTCCTGCATTGGAGATGAGCAGTCTCCAATGAAAATCATTTGCAAAAGAGCAGTTGGACTTGAAGCATCTTCTTCAACAATCCACGACGACACTGAAAAAATACGAATACGAAAGGATTTAGGATCATGTTTGTTACTGAATTATCTGACAATGGTGTGTAGCAACGATTTGTAACCTGCCGTAATTCGTTGTGGCGACTTGTGCCGTGTCTCGCTCAAGAGTGTTGTTTACTTATAAATGTGCCATATACCACTGTTTGCTCAGGAAAAATACTGTTTTCTTGTCTAAGGAAAGTACCCATTATCAGCAAGAGTTGGAAAGGAACGTACCTCACCTTATGTGGGCCATTGTGTGATCAGAATACCTGTTAGGACCACATTCTTTTGAAGCTTGCATGAATGGGAACTTCCATTTCCCTGTACAACAGAAGTTTTCAGTATCTCAGCTCCATGACAAGGCAATCACGGATCTTGTGTGGTTGTAGAAGGAAGGAGCTTGAGTCTCGTTTTGTTGTTCAGATGTGTGGGCCCAGTAAGCGTAGTTTGCTTTGATATCGGACCGTTTTTTGAAAGACGATGAGAAGAGACGCGCCGCGCCGCCTGGCCCAGTAAGCGTAGTTTGCTTTGATATCGGACCGTGTGGCGACGTAAAAAAATACTAGTCTCCACAGTGGAA
>NW_026045828.1:0-42919 GCF_023898315.1 Schistocerca nitens
TAAGTCTCATAATCGTAAGGCTTGCCGGCACGATAGCTCAGCGTGTTCGGTCTGAGAGTTATCTGCCCTCTGTAATAAAAGACCGAGTCAACGATGAACTTGAACGGGCGTCATCGGACGTCCGCCCCCAACAAATGCAACGAAAGAAATGAGAACAAAAAAAAAATTGGTGAATGCTCGCTTAGCATGCGGACGGCCCGGGTTCGATTCCCGCCGATGCATCGTTCTGCTGTTCTCGCTATAATGCTGCCGCGCCGATTCCTCGCCTGAGCTGCGTCAGCCTCAGGAATGTATAGCAGGATTCGCTGTGAGAAGAACCATACACGCAGCACGCAGTAGACCGTACCTGGACGGTCGCGTGCTATTTCTGAACTCTAACGTCGGCCTGGCCCAACAGGCCGCTGTGTTCAGGTGCCGCAAGGGCGATGTACTGTAACCTCGGGCAGTGCTGCGTTCCGTTGAAAAAGCTGCGGCAGCAGTTTAATCTAGCAAGTAGGGAAAGCACGTGTAGCAACACAACAGATTCTTGAGAAAGCGCAAACTGTCTATCTCTAATATGCGAGACTTACCAAGTTTCCTGTAACGTTGCTTGCAACGTGCCTCGGTAGCGCAGTAGGTAGCGCGTAAGTCTCATAATCTTAAGGTCGTGAGTTCGATCCTCACCCGGGGCATTTAATTTGCTGTACATCATGGCTGAATTAACGGCGTTGCTGTTGCTAGGGAACGAACTTAATTGTCGTTCGTTATCCACAAGGAGGCTACACCTCAGCGTCAATATGTTTATTTCCAATTATGACAACGTACAACTTTGATCTTTCTCTTCCCTTGTTATGAGTAAAATAATGAATAGTCAATTTCGAGCTGTGCGCCATGCCAGTCTGTAGGCGCAAATATGCTCGCAAACAGAGAACACCACTGAGACCAGATTCAGCACGAAATACGAGAGGAGACGGAGAAGATCTCACGCTTATCGAGCAAATCCGGTGTGGTCTAGTGGCTAGGATACCTGGCTTTCACCCAGGAGGCCCGGGTTCGATTCCCGGTACCGGAACGGAAGTTTTTGCGCACACAACGCTCCATGTTTTGGGCCTTCGAACTGTCGTTTGTCGCCCACCCTCCGGAGCTTCGGCCGAACGTAATCGGGGAAAACAGGCACATGATGCAATTACTGTCGGCACCGGAATAAAGGGAGAAGTGGCACTGGTCCGCTGTTGGGCTGCTACCAGCGTCAGTGGGAAGTCGGTGAAGTCGCCAGTTGCGGCAGAAGCCAGCTGTTACCGTAGTACGCCTACACACGCGTTCCAGTTATTCACATTGCTTGCAGCCGCTCCATCCACAACAAGGGTGAGCCCGGATAGCTCAGTCGGTAGAGCATTAGGCTTTTAACCTAAGGGTCCAGGGTTCAAGTCCCTGTCCGGGCGAAGATTTTAACGTTTCCGCAATGGCTCGTCTCGTAGCGATGGTAGCCCTGCCGTAATCAGTGCACAGAGTTCGTTTCCTGTCAACATTCTGCGCAGACCGGTTGCATTTCTCACGATTCCAGGGAAACTTCAGTTACGAGCAGTCGTGGCCGAGTGGTTAAGGCGTCTGACTAGAAATCAGATTCCCTCTGGGAGCGTAGGTTCGAGTCCTACCGACTGCGTCGGTTTTTTTCTTTTTTTGTTTAAGAAGAACGAGCAGAAATTTCGCAGTTTGCCTGTCGTTTTGGTACCTCTCCACACCTCGCCTCTCACAGCCGTTTATAGTGCCTGTCATTTTGATAAGGGCGAATTCCAAGCGTCAGCTTTCGCGTCAGCCGAGCAAAGTCGGGACAAGTCGGGACATACTACAGGATGGTCTGCGTGGAGCAACGACGAAAAAAACCTTCATGTAACAGCACGCGGCTCACATACTCATACGAAAAAACCAGCGCCACTTGCGGTGGCCGGGAATCGAACCCGGATCAACTGCTTGAAAGGCAACTATGCTCACCATTACACCACCACCGCACTGCCGCTGCTCGCAACGCCCCGCTGTGTCGGCTTCCCGCCCGCCAGCAGCGGCCCACGGTGATAGTAGCTGCAGGCGCTTTTCGAGGTAGGAGGGTGCATCCACACGCATTCGGGTAGCGCCTCCACGCACGCTGCGTCTTTGGGCAAGACTAGTCGCCGCGGCCGCAAGGTTACTCACACGATAGTGATGAGCATTCGTTTTAAGGCAATGTAGTGGAGGACTCCACGTGTGTAGCACTTTTTTCGGTTGTATCCGACGTCGCTGGGTGGCAATCCCACTTTCCCATGCAGAAAAGTGCTCGGGAAGCACGGGCAGCTTGTCGAGCATCGGTGGTTCAATGGCATGTGCCTCAGTAGTGCAGTAGGCAGCGCGTAAGTCTCATAATCGTAAGGCTTGCCGGCACGATAGCTCAGCGTGTTCGGTCTGAGAGTTATCTGCCCTCTGTAATAAAAGACCGAGTCAACGATGAACTTGAACGGGCGTCATCGGACGTCCGCCCCCAACAAATGCAACGAAAGAAATGAGAACAAAAAAAAATTGGTGAATGCTCGCTTAGCATGCGGACGGCCCGGGTTCGATTCCCGGCCGATGCATCGTTCTGCTGTTCTCGCTATAATGCTGCCGCGCCGATTCCTCGCCTGAGCTGCGTCAGCCTCAGGAATGTATAGCAGGATTCGCTGTGAGAAGAACCATACACGCAGCACGCAGTAGACCGTACCTGGACGGTCGCGTGCTATTTCTGAACTCTAACGTCGGCCTGGCCCAACAGGCCGCTGTGTTCAGGTGCCGCAAGGGCGATGTACTGTAACCTCGGGCAGTGCTGCGTTCCGTTGAAAAAGCTGCGGCAGCAGTTTAATCTAGCAAGTAGGGAAAGCACGTGTAGCAACACAACAGATTCTTGAGAAAGCGCAAACTGTCTATCTCTAATATGCGAGACTTACCAAGTTTCCTGTAACGTTGCTTGCAACGTGCCTCGGTAGCGCAGTAGGTAGCGCGTAAGTCTCATAATCTTAAGGTCGTGAGTTCGATCCTCACCCGGGGCATTTAATTTGCTGTACATCATGGCTGAATTAACGGCGTTGCTGTTGCTAGGGAACGAACTTAATTGTCGTTCGTTATCCACAAGGAGGCTACACCTCAGCGTCAATATGTTTATTTCCAATTATGACAACGTACAACTTTGATCTTTCTCTTCCCTTGTTATGAGTAAAATAATGAATAGTCAATTTCGAGCTGTGCGCCATGCCAGTCTGTAGGCGCAAATATGCTCGCAAACAGAGAACACCACTGAGACCAGATTCAGCACGAAATACGAGAGGAGACGGAGAAGATCTCACGCTTATCGAGCAAATCCGGTGTGGTCTAGTGGCTAGGATACCTGGCTTTCACCCAGGAGGCCCGGGTTCGATTCCCGGTACCGGAACGGAAGTTTTTGCGCACACAACGCTCCATGTTTTGGCCTTCGAACTGTCGTTTGTCGCCCACCCTCCGGAGCTTCGGCCGAACGTAATCGGGGAAAACAGGCACATGATGCAATTACTGTCGGCACCGGAATAAAGGGAGAAGTGGCACTGGTCCGCTGTTGGGCTGCTACCAGCGTCAGTGGGAAGTCGGTGAAGTCGCCAGTTGCGGCAGAAGCCAGCTGTTACCGTAGTACGCCTACACACGCGTTCCAGTTATTCACATTGCTTGCAGCCGCTCCATCCACAACAAGGGTGAGCCCGGATAGCTCAGTCGGTAGAGCATTAGGCTTTTAACCTAAGGGTCCAGGGTTCAAGTCCCTGTCCGGGCGAAGATTTTAACGTTTCCGCAATGGCTCGTCTCGTAGCGATGGTAGCCCTGCCGTAATCAGTGCACAGAGTTCGTTTCCTGTCAACATTCTGCGCAGACCGGTTGCATTTCTCACGATTCCAGGGAAACTTCAGTTACGAGCAGTCGTGGCCGAGTGGTTAAGGCGTCTGACTAGAAATCAGATTCCCTCTGGGAGCGTAGGTTCGAGTCCTACCGACTGCGTCGGTTTTTTTCTTTTTTTGTTTAAGAAGAACGAGCAGAAAATTTCGCAGTTTGCCTGTCGTTTTGGTACCTCTCCACACCTCGCCTCTCACAGCCGTTTATAGTGCCTGTCATTTTGATAAGGGCGAATTCCAAGCGTCAGCTTTCGCGTCAGCCCGAGCAAAGTCGGGACAAGTCGGGACATACTACAGGATGGTCTGCGTGGAGCAACGACGAAAAAAACCTTCATGTAACAGCACGCGGCTCACATACTCATACGAAAAAACCAGCGCCACTTGCGGTGGCCGGGAATCGAACCCGGATCAACTGCTTGGAAGGCAACTATGCTCACCATTACACCACCACCGCACTGCCGCTGCTCGCAACGCCCCGCTGTGTCGGCTTCCCGCCCGCCAGCAGCGGCCCACGGTGATAGTAGCTGCAGGCGCTTTTCGAGGTAGGAGGGTGCATCCACACGCATTCGGGTAGCGCCTCCACGCACGCTGCGTCTTTGGGCAAGACTAGTCGCCGCGGCCGCAAGGTTACTCACACGATAGTGATGAGCATTCGTTTTAAGGCAATGTAGTGGAGGACTCCACGTGTGTAGCACTTTTTTCGGTTGTATCCGACGTCGCTGGGTGGCAATCCCACTTTCCCATGCAGAAAAGTGCTCGGGAAGCACGGGCAGCTTGTCGAGCATCGGTGGTTCAATGGCATGTGCCTCAGTAGTGCAGTAGGCAGCGCGTAAGTCTCATAATCGTAAGGCTTGCCGGCACGATAGCTCAGCGTGTTCGGTCTGAGAGTTATCTGCCCTCTGTAATAAAAGACCGAGTCAACGATGAACTTGAACGGGCGTCATCGGACGTCCGCCCCCAACAAATGCAACGAAAGAAATGAGAACAAAAAAAAAATTGGTGAATGCTCGCTTAGCATGCGGACGGCCCGGGTTCGATTCCCGGCCGATGCATCGTTCTGCTGTTCTCGCTATAATGCTGCCGCGCCGATTCCTCGCCTGAGCTGCGTCAGCCTCAGGAATGTATAGCAGGATTCGCTGTGAGAAGAACCATACACGCAGCACGCAGTAGACCGTACCTGGACGGTCGCGTGCTATTTCTGAACTCTAACGTCGGCCTGGCCCAACAGGCCGCTGTGTTCAGGTGCCGCAAGGGCGATGTACTGTAACCTCGGGCAGTGCTGCGTTCCGTTGAAAAAGCTGCGGCAGCAGTTTAATCTAGCAAGTAGGGAAAGCACGTGTAGCAACACAACAGATTCTTGAGAAAGCGCAAACTGTCTATCTCTAATATGCGAGACTTACCAAGTTTCCTGTAACGTTGCTTGCAACGTGCCTCGGTAGCGCAGTAGGTAGCGCGTAAGTCTCATAATCTTAAGGTCGTGAGTTCGATCCTCACCCGGGGCATTTAATTTGCTGTACATCATGGCTGAATTAACGGCGTTGCTGTTGCTAGGGAACGAACTTAATTGTCGTTCGTTATCCACAAGGAGGCTACACCTCAGCGTCAATATGTTTATTTCCAATTATGACAACGTACAACTTTGATCTTTCTCTTCCCTTGTTATGAGTAAAATAATGAATAGTCAATTTCGAGCTGTGCGCCATGCCAGTCTGTAGGCGCAAATATGCTCGCAAACAGAGAACACCACTGAGACCAGATTCAGCACGAAATACGAGAGGAGACGGAGAAGATCTCACGCTTATCGAGCAAATCCGGTGTGGTCTAGTGGCTAGGATACCTGGCTTTCACCCAGGAGGCCCGGGTTCGATTCCCGGTACCGGAACGGAAGTTTTTGCGCACACAACGCTCCATGTTTTGGCCTTCGAACTGTCGTTTGTCGCCCACCCTCCGGAGCTTCGGCCGAACGTAATCGGGGAAAACAGGCACATGATGCAATTACTGTCGGCACCGGAATAAAGGGAGAAGTGGCACTGGTCCGCTGTTGGGCTGCTACCAGCGTCAGTGGGAAGTCGGTGAAGTCGCCAGTTGCGGCAGAAGCCAGCTGTTACCGTAGTACGCCTACACACGCGTTCCAGTTATTCACATTGCTTGCAGCCGCTCCATCCACAACAAGGGTGAGCCCGGATAGCTCAGTCGGTAGAGCATTAGGCTTTTAACCTAAGGGTCCAGGGTTCAAGTCCCTGTCCGGGCGAAGATTTTAACGTTTCCGCAATGGCTCGTCTCGTAGCGATGGTAGCCCTGCCGTAATCAGTGCACAGAGTTCGTTTCCTGTCAACATTCTGCGCAGACCGGTTGCATTTCTCACGATTCCAGGGAAACTTCAGTTACGAGCAGTCGTGGCCGAGTGGTTAAGGCGTCTGACTAGAAATCAGATTCCCTCTGGGAGCGTAGGTTCGAGTCCTACCGACTGCGTCGGTTTTTTTCTTTTTTTGTTTAAGAAGAACGAGCAGAAAATTTCGCAGTTTGCCTGTCGTTTTGGTACCTCTCCACACCTCGCCTCTCACAGCCGTTTATAGTGCCTGTCATTTTGATAAGGGCGAATTCCAAGCGTCAGCTTTCGCGTCAGCCGAGCAAAGTCGGGACAAGTCGGGACATACTACAGGATGGTCTGCGTGGAGCAACGACGAAAAAAACCTTCATGTAACAGCACGCGGCTCACATACTCATACGAAAAAACCAGCGCCACTTGCGGTGGCCGGGAATCGAACCCGGATCAACTGCTTGGAAGGCAACTATGCTCACCATTACACCACCACCGCACTGCCGCTGCTCGCAACGCCCCGCTGTGTCGGCTTCCCGCCCGCCAGCAGCGGCCCACGGTGATAGTAGCTGCAGGCGCTTTTCGAGGTAGGAGGGTGCATCCACACGCATTCGGGTAGCGCCTCCACGCACGCTGCGTCTTTGGGCAAGACTAGTCGCCGCGGCCGCAAGGTTACTCACACGATAGTGATGAGCATTCGTTTTAAGGCAATGTAGTGGAGGACTCCACGTGTGTAGCACTTTTTTCGGTTGTATCCGACGTCGCTGGGTGGCAATCCCACTTTCCCATGCAGAAAAGTGCTCGGGAAGCACGGGCAGCTTGTCGAGCATCGGTGGTTCAATGGCATGTGCCTCAGTAGTGCAGTAGGCAGCGCGTAAGTCTCATAATCGTAAGGCTTGCCGGCACGATAGCTCAGCGTGTTCGGTCTGAGAGTTATCTGCCCTCTGTAATAAAAGACCGAGTCAACGATGAACTTGAACGGGCGTCATCGGACGTCCGCCCCCAACAAATGCAACGAAAGAAATGAGAACAAAAAAAAAATTGGTGAATGCTCGCTTAGCATGCGGACGGCCCGGGTTCGATTCCCGGCCGATGCATCGTTCTGCTGTTCTCGCTATAATGCTGCCGCGCCGATTCCTCGCCTGAGCTGCGTCAGCCTCAGGAATGTATAGCAGGATTCGCTGTGAGAAGAACCATACACGCAGCACGCAGTAGACCGTACCTGGACGGTCGCGTGCTATTTCTGAACTCTAACGTCGGCCTGGCCCAACAGGCCGCTGTGTTCAGGTGCCGCAAGGGCGATGTACTGTAACCTCGGGCAGTGCTGCGTTCCGTTGAAAAAGCTGCGGCAGCAGTTTAATCTAGCAAGTAGGGAAAGCACGTGTAGCAACACAACAGATTCTTGAGAAAGCGCAAACTGTCTATCTCTAATATGCGAGACTTACCAAGTTTCCTGTAACGTTGCTTGCAACGTGCCTCGGTAGCGCAGTAGGTAGCGCGTAAGTCTCATAATCTTAAGGTCGTGAGTTCGATCCTCACCCGGGGCATTTAATTTGCTGTACATCATGGCTGAATTAACGGCGTTGCTGTTGCTAGGGAACGAACTTAATTGTCGTTCGTTATCCACAAGGAGGCTACACCTCAGCGTCAATATGTTTATTTCCAATTATGACAACGTACAACTTTGATCTTTCTCTTCCCTTGTTATGAGTAAAATAATGAATAGTCAATTTCGAGCTGTGCGCCATGCCAGTCTGTAGGCGCAAATATGCTCGCAAACAGAGAACACCACTGAGACCAGATTCAGCACGAAATACGAGAGGAGACGGAGAAGATCTCACGCTTATCGAGCAAATCCGGTGTGGTCTAGTGGCTAGGATACCTGGCTTTCACCCAGGAGGCCCGGGTTCGATTCCCGGTACCGGAACGGAAGTTTTTGCGCACACAACGCTCCATGTTTTGGCCTTCGAACTGTCGTTTGTCGCCCACCCTCCGGAGCTTCGGCCGAACGTAATCGGGGAAAACAGGCACATGATGCAATTACTGTCGGCACCGGAATAAAGGGAGAAGTGGCACTGGTCCGCTGTTGGGCTGCTACCAGCGTCAGTGGGAAGTCGGTGAAGTCGCCAGTTGCGGCAGAAGCCAGCTGTTACCGTAGTACGCCTACACACGCGTTCCAGTTATTCACATTGCTTGCAGCCGCTCCATCCACAACAAGGGTGAGCCCGGATAGCTCAGTCGGTAGAGCATTAGGCTTTTAACCTAAGGGTCCAGGGTTCAAGTCCCTGTCCGGGCGAAGATTTTAACGTTTCCGCAATGGCTCGTCTCGTAGCGATGGTAGCCCTGCCGTAATCAGTGCACAGAGTTCGTTTCCTGTCAACATTCTGCGCAGACCGGTTGCATTTCTCACGATTCCAGGGAAACTTCAGTTACGAGCAGTCGTGGCCGAGTGGTTAAGGCGTCTGACTAGAAATCAGATTCCCTCTGGGAGCGTAGGTTCGAGTCCTACCGACTGCGTCGGTTTTTTTCTTTTTTTGTTTAAGAAGAACGAGCAGAAAATTTCGCAGTTTGCCTGTCGTTTTGGTACCTCTCCACACCTCGCCTCTCACAGCCGTTTATAGTGCCTGTCATTTTGATAAGGGCGAATTCCAAGCGTCAGCTTTCGCGTCAGCCGAGCAAAGTCGGGACAAGTCGGGACATACTACAGGATGGTCTGCGTGGAGCAACGACGAAAAAAACCTTCATGTAACAGCACGCGGCTCACATACTCATACGAAAAAACCAGCGCCACTTGCGGTGGCCGGGAATCGAACCCGGATCAACTGCTTGAAAGGCAACTATGCTCACCATTACACCACCACCGCACTGCCGCTGCTCGCAACGCCCCGCTGTGTCGGCTTCCCGCCCGCCAGCAGCGGCCCACGGTGATAGTAGCTGCAGGCGCTTTTCGAGGTAGGAGGGTGCATCCACACGCATTCGGGTAGCGCCTCCACGCACGCTGCGTCTTTGGGCAAGACTAGTCGCCGCGGCCGCAAGGTTACTCACACGATAGTGATGAGCATTCGTTTTAAGGCAATGTAGTGGAGGACTCCACGTGTGTAGCACTTTTTTCGGTTGTATCCGACGTCGCTGGGTGGCAATCCCACTTTCCCATGCAGAAAAGTGCTCGGGAAGCACGGGCAGCTTGTCGAGCATCGGTGGTTCAATGGCATGTGCCTCAGTAGTGCAGTAGGCAGCGCGTAAGTCTCATAATCGTAAGGCTTGCCGGCACGATAGCTCAGCGTGTTCGGTCTGAGAGTTATCTGCCCTCTGTAATAAAAGACCGAGTCAACGATGAACTTGAACGGGCGTCATCGGACGTCCGCCCCCAACAAATGCAACGAAAGAAATGAGAACAAAAAAAAAATTGGTGAATGCTCGCTTAGCATGCGGACGGCCCGGGTTCGATTCCCGGCCGATGCATCGTTCTGCTGTTCTCGCTATAATGCTGCCGCGCCGATTCCTCGCCTGAGCTGCGTCAGCCTCAGGAATGTATAGCAGGATTCGCTGTGAGAAGAACCATACACGCAGCACGCAGTAGACCGTACCTGGACGGTCGCGTGCTATTTCTGAACTCTAACGTCGGCCTGGCCCAACAGGCCGCTGTGTTCAGGTGCCGCAAGGGCGATGTACTGTAACCTCGGGCAGTGCTGCGTTCCGTTGAAAAAGCTGCGGCAGCAGTTTAATCTAGCAAGTAGGGAAAGCACGTGTAGCAACACAACAGATTCTTGAGAAAGCGCAAACTGTCTATCTCTAATATGCGAGACTTACCAAGTTTCCTGTAACGTTGCTTGCAACGTGCCTCGGTAGCGCAGTAGGTAGCGCGTAAGTCTCATAATCTTAAGGTCGTGAGTTCGATCCTCACCCGGGGCATTTAATTTGCTGTACATCATGGCTGAATTAACGGCGTTGCTGTTGCTAGGGAACGAACTTAATTGTCGTTCGTTATCCACAAGGAGGCTACACCTCAGCGTCAATATGTTTATTTCCAATTATGACAACGTACAACTTTGATCTTTCTCTTCCCTTGTTATGAGTAAAATAATGAATAGTCAATTTCGAGCTGTGCGCCATGCCAGTCTGTAGGCGCAAATATGCTCGCAAACAGAGAACACCACTGAGACCAGATTCAGCACGAAATACGAGAGGAGACGGAGAAGATCTCACGCTTATCGAGCAAATCCGGTGTGGTCTAGTGGCTAGGATACCTGGCTTTCACCCAGGAGGCCCGGGTTCGATTCCCGGTACCGGAACGGAAGTTTTTGCGCACACAACGCTCCATGTTTTGGCCTTCGAACTGTCGTTTGTCGCCCACCCTCCGGAGCTTCGGCCGAACGTAATCGGGGAAAACAGGCACATGATGCAATTACTGTCGGCACCGGAATAAAGGGAGAAGTGGCACTGGTCCGCTGTTGGGCTGCTACCAGCGTCAGTGGGAAGTCGGTGAAGTCGCCAGTTGCGGCAGAAGCCAGCTGTTACCGTAGTACGCCTACACACGCGTTCCAGTTATTCACATTGCTTGCAGCCGCTCCATCCACAACAAGGGTGAGCCCGGATAGCTCAGTCGGTAGAGCATTAGGCTTTTAACCTAAGGGTCCAGGGTTCAAGTCCCTGTCCGGGCGAAGATTTTAACGTTTCCGCAATGGCTCGTCTCGTAGCGATGGTAGCCCTGCCGTAATCAGTGCACAGAGTTCGTTTCCTGTCAACATTCTGCGCAGACCGGTTGCATTTCTCACGATTCCAGGGAAACTTCAGTTACGAGCAGTCGTGGCCGAGTGGTTAAGGCGTCTGACTAGAAATCAGATTCCCTCTGGGAGCGTAGGTTCGAGTCCTACCGACTGCGTCGGTTTTTTTCTTTTTTTGTTTAAGAAGAACGAGCAGAAAATTTCGCAGTTTGCCTGTCGTTTTGGTACCTCTCCACACCTCGCCTCTCACAGCCGTTTATAGTGCCTGTCATTTTGATAAGGGCGAATTCCAAGCGTCAGCTTTCGCGTCAGCCGAGCAAAGTCGGGACAAGTCGGGACATACTACAGGATGGTCTGCGTGGAGCAACGACGAAAAAAACCTTCATGTAACAGCACGCGGCTCACATACTCATACGAAAAAACCAGCGCCACTTGCGGTGGCCGGGAATCGAACCCGGATCAACTGCTTGGAAGGCAACTATGCTCACCATTACACCACCACCGCACTGCCGCTGCTCGCAACGCCCCGCTGTGTCGGCTTCCCGCCCGCCAGCAGCGGCCCACGGTGATAGTAGCTGCAGGCGCTTTTCGAGGTAGGAGGGTGCATCCACACGCATTCGGGTAGCGCCTCCACGCACGCTGCGTCTTTGGGCAAGACTAGTCGCCGCGGCCGCAAGGTTACTCACACGATAGTGATGAGCATTCGTTTTAAGGCAATGTAGTGGAGGACTCCACGTGTGTAGCACTTTTTTCGGTTGTATCCGACGTCGCTGGGTGGCAATCCCACTTTCCCATGCAGAAAAGTGCTCGGGAAGCACGGGCAGCTTGTCGAGCATCGGTGGTTCAATGGCATGTGCCTCAGTAGTGCAGTAGGCAGCGCGTAAGTCTCATAATCGTAAGGCTTGCCGGCACGATAGCTCAGCGTGTTCGGTCTGAGAGTTATCTGCCCTCTGTAATAAAAGACCGAGTCAACGATGAACTTGAACGGGCGTCATCGGACGTCCGCCCCCAACAAATGCAACGAAAGAAATGAGAACAAAAAAAAAATTGGTGAATGCTCGCTTAGCATGCGGACGGCCCGGGTTCGATTCCCGGCCGATGCATCGTTCTGCTGTTCTCGCTATAATGCTGCCGCGCCGATTCCTCGCCTGAGCTGCGTCAGCCTCAGGAATGTATAGCAGGATTCGCTGTGAGAAGAACCATACACGCAGCACGCAGTAGACCGTACCTGGACGGTCGCGTGCTATTTCTGAACTCTAACGTCGGCCTGGCCCAACAGGCCGCTGTGTTCAGGTGCCGCAAGGGCGATGTACTGTAACCTCGGGCAGTGCTGCGTTCCGTTGAAAAAGCTGCGGCAGCAGTTTAATCTAGCAAGTAGGGAAAGCACGTGTAGCAACACAACAGATTCTTGAGAAAGCGCAAACTGTCTATCTCTAATATGCGAGACTTACCAAGTTTCCTGTAACGTTGCTTGCAACGTGCCTCGGTAGCGCAGTAGGTAGCGCGTAAGTCTCATAATCTTAAGGTCGTGAGTTCGATCCTCACCCGGGGCATTTAATTTGCTGTACATCATGGCTGAATTAACGGCGTTGCTGTTGCTAGGGAACGAACTTAATTGTCGTTCGTTATCCACAAGGAGGCTACACCTCAGCGTCAATATGTTTATTTCCAATTATGACAACGTACAACTTTGATCTTTCTCTTCCCTTGTTATGAGTAAAATAATGAATAGTCAATTTCGAGCTGTGCGCCATGCCAGTCTGTAGGCGCAAATATGCTCGCAAACAGAGAACACCACTGAGACCAGATTCAGCACGAAATACGAGAGGAGACGGAGAAGATCTCACGCTTATCGAGCAAATCCGGTGTGGTCTAGTGGCTAGGATACCTGGCTTTCACCCAGGAGGCCCGGGTTCGATTCCCGGTACCGGAACGGAAGTTTTTGCGCACACAACGCTCCATGTTTTGGCCTTCGAACTGTCGTTTGTCGCCCACCCTCCGGAGCTTCGGCCGAACGTAATCGGGGAAAACAGGCACATGATGCAATTACTGTCGGCACCGGAATAAAGGGAGAAGTGGCACTGGTCCGCTGTTGGGCTGCTACCAGCGTCAGTGGGAAGTCGGTGAAGTCGCCAGTTGCGGCAGAAGCCAGCTGTTACCGTAGTACGCCTACACACGCGTTCCAGTTATTCACATTGCTTGCAGCCGCTCCATCCACAACAAGGGTGAGCCCGGATAGCTCAGTCGGTAGAGCATTAGGCTTTTAACCTAAGGGTCCAGGGTTCAAGTCCCTGTCCGGGCGAAGATTTTAACGTTTCCGCAATGGCTCGTCTCGTAGCGATGGTAGCCCTGCCGTAATCAGTGCACAGAGTTCGTTTCCTGTCAACATTCTGCGCAGACCGGTTGCATTTCTCACGATTCCAGGGAAACTTCAGTTACGAGCAGTCGTGGCCGAGTGGTTAAGGCGTCTGACTAGAAATCAGATTCCCTCTGGGAGCGTAGGTTCGAGTCCTACCGACTGCGTCGGTTTTTTTCTTTTTTTGTTTAAGAAGAACGAGCAGAAAATTTCGCAGTTTGCCTGTCGTTTTGGTACCTCTCCACACCTCGCCTCTCACAGCCGTTTATAGTGCCTGTCATTTTGATAAGGGCGAATTCCAAGCGTCAGCTTTCGCGTCAGCCGAGCAAAGTCGGGACAAGTCGGGACATACTACAGGATGGTCTGCGTGGAGCAACGACGAAAAAAACCTTCATGTAACAGCACGCGGCTCACATACTCATACGAAAAAACCAGCGCCACTTGCGGTGGCCGGGAATCGAACCCGGATCAACTGCTTGGAAGGCAACTATGCTCACCATTACACCACCACCGCACTGCCGCTGCTCGCAACGCCCCGCTGTGTCGGCTTCCCGCCCGCCAGCAGCGGCCCACGGTGATAGTAGCTGCAGGCGCTTTTCGAGGTAGGAGGGTGCATCCACACGCATTCGGGTAGCGCCTCCACGCACGCTGCGTCTTTGGGCAAGACTAGTCGCCGCGGCCGCAAGGTTACTCACACGATAGTGATGAGCATTCGTTTTAAGGCAATGTAGTGGAGGACTCCACGTGTGTAGCACTTTTTTCGGTTGTATCCGACGTCGCTGGGTGGCAATCCCACTTTCCCATGCAGAAAAGTGCTCGGGAAGCACGGGCAGCTTGTCGAGCATCGGTGGTTCAATGGCATGTGCCTCAGTAGTGCAGTAGGCAGCGCGTAAGTCTCATAATCGTAAGGCTTGCCGGCACGATAGCTCAGCGTGTTCGGTCTGAGAGTTATCTGCCCTCTGTAATAAAAGACCGAGTCAACGATGAACTTGAACGGGCGTCATCGGACGTCCGCCCCCAACAAATGCAACGAAAGAAATGAGAACAAAAAAAAAATTGGTGAATGCTCGCTTAGCATGCGGACGGCCCGGGTTCGATTCCCGGCCGATGCATCGTTCTGCTGTTCTCGCTATAATGCTGCCGCGCCGATTCCTCGCCTGAGCTGCGTCAGCCTCAGGAATGTATAGCAGGATTCGCTGTGAGAAGAACCATACACGCAGCACGCAGTAGACCGTACCTGGACGGTCGCGTGCTATTTCTGAACTCTAACGTCGGCCTGGCCCAACAGGCCGCTGTGTTCAGGTGCCGCAAGGGCGATGTACTGTAACCTCGGGCAGTGCTGCGTTCCGTTGAAAAAGCTGCGGCAGCAGTTTAATCTAGCAAGTAGGGAAAGCACGTGTAGCAACACAACAGATTCTTGAGAAAGCGCAAACTGTCTATCTCTAATATGCGAGACTTACCAAGTTTCCTGTAACGTTGCTTGCAACGTGCCTCGGTAGCGCAGTAGGTAGCGCGTAAGTCTCATAATCTTAAGGTCGTGAGTTCGATCCTCACCCGGGGCATTTAATTTGCTGTACATCATGGCTGAATTAACGGCGTTGCTGTTGCTAGGGAACGAACTTAATTGTCGTTCGTTATCCACAAGGAGGCTACACCTCAGCGTCAATATGTTTATTTCCAATTATGACAACGTACAACTTTGATCTTTCTCTTCCCTTGTTATGAGTAAAATAATGAATAGTCAATTTCGAGCTGTGCGCCATGCCAGTCTGTAGGCGCAAATATGCTCGCAAACAGAGAACACCACTGAGACCAGATTCAGCACGAAATACGAGAGGAGACGGAGAAGATCTCACGCTTATCGAGCAAATCCGGTGTGGTCTAGTGGCTAGGATACCTGGCTTTCACCCAGGAGGCCCGGGTTCGATTCCCGGTACCGGAACGGAAGTTTTTGCGCACACAACGCTCCATGTTTTGGCCTTCGAACTGTCGTTTGTCGCCCACCCTCCGGAGCTTCGGCCGAACGTAATCGGGGAAAACAGGCACATGATGCAATTACTGTCGGCACCGGAATAAAGGGAGAAGTGGCACTGGTCCGCTGTTGGGCTGCTACCAGCGTCAGTGGGAAGTCGGTGAAGTCGCCAGTTGCGGCAGAAGCCAGCTGTTACCGTAGTACGCCTACACACGCGTTCCAGTTATTCACATTGCTTGCAGCCGCTCCATCCACAACAAGGGTGAGCCCGGATAGCTCAGTCGGTAGAGCATTAGGCTTTTAACCTAAGGGTCCAGGGTTCAAGTCCCTGTCCGGGCGAAGATTTTAACGTTTCCGCAATGGCTCGTCTCGTAGCGATGGTAGCCCTGCCGTAATCAGTGCACAGAGTTCGTTTCCTGTCAACATTCTGCGCAGACCGGTTGCATTTCTCACGATTCCAGGGAAACTTCAGTTACGAGCAGTCGTGGCCGAGTGGTTAAGGCGTCTGACTAGAAATCAGATTCCCTCTGGGAGCGTAGGTTCGAGTCCTACCGACTGCGTCGGTTTTTTTCTTTTTTTGTTTAAGAAGAACGAGCAGAAAATTTCGCAGTTTGCCTGTCGTTTTGGTACCTCTCCACACCTCGCCTCTCACAGCCGTTTATAGTGCCTGTCATTTTGATAAGGGCGAATTCCAAGCGTCAGCTTTCGCGTCAGCCGAGCAAAGTCGGGACAAGTCGGGACATACTACAGGATGGTCTGCGTGGAGCAACGACGAAAAAAACCTTCATGTAACAGCACGCGGCTCACATACTCATACGAAAAAACCAGCGCCACTTGCGGTGGCCGGGAATCGAACCCGGATCAACTGCTTGAAAGGCAACTATGCTCACCATTACACCACCACCGCACTGCCGCTGCTCGCAACGCCCCGCTGTGTCGGCTTCCCGCCCGCCAGCAGCGGCCCACGGTGATAGTAGCTGCAGGCGCTTTTCGAGGTAGGAGGGTGCATCCACACGCATTCGGGTAGCGCCTCCACGCACGCTGCGTCTTTGGGCAAGACTAGTCGCCGCGGCCGCAAGGTTACTCACACGATAGTGATGAGCATTCGTTTTAAGGCAATGTAGTGGAGGACTCCACGTGTGTAGCACTTTTTTCGGTTGTATCCGACGTCGCTGGGTGGCAATCCCACTTTCCCATGCAGAAAAGTGCTCGGGAAGCACGGGCAGCTTGTCGAGCATCGGTGGTTCAATGGCATGTGCCTCAGTAGTGCAGTAGGCAGCGCGTAAGTCTCATAATCGTAAGGCTTGCCGGCACGATAGCTCAGCGTGTTCGGTCTGAGAGTTATCTGCCCTCTGTAATAAAAGACCGAGTCAACGATGAACTTGAACGGGCGTCATCGGACGTCCGCCCCCAACAAATGCAACGAAAGAAATGAGAACAAAAAAAAAATTGGTGAATGCTCGCTTAGCATGCGGACGGCCCGGGTTCGATTCCCGGCCGATGCATCGTTCTGCTGTTCTCGCTATAATGCTGCCGCGCCGATTCCTCGCCTGAGCTGCGTCAGCCTCAGGAATGTATAGCAGGATTCGCTGTGAGAAGAACCATACACGCAGCACGCAGTAGACCGTACCTGGACGGTCGCGTGCTATTTCTGAACTCTAACGTCGGCCTGGCCCAACAGGCCGCTGTGTTCAGGTGCCGCAAGGGCGATGTACTGTAACCTCGGGCAGTGCTGCGTTCCGTTGAAAAAGCTGCGGCAGCAGTTTAATCTAGCAAGTAGGGAAAGCACGTGTAGCAACACAACAGATTCTTGAGAAAGCGCAAACTGTCTATCTCTAATATGCGAGACTTACCAAGTTTCCTGTAACGTTGCTTGCAACGTGCCTCGGTAGCGCAGTAGGTAGCGCGTAAGTCTCATAATCTTAAGGTCGTGAGTTCGATCCTCACCCGGGGCATTTAATTTGCTGTACATCATGGCTGAATTAACGGCGTTGCTGTTGCTAGGGAACGAACTTAATTGTCGTTCGTTATCCACAAGGAGGCTACACCTCAGCGTCAATATGTTTATTTCCAATTATGACAACGTACAACTTTGATCTTTCTCTTCCCTTGTTATGAGTAAAATAATGAATAGTCAATTTCGAGCTGTGCGCCATGCCAGTCTGTAGGCGCAAATATGCTCGCAAACAGAGAACACCACTGAGACCAGATTCAGCACGAAATACGAGAGGAGACGGAGAAGATCTCACGCTTATCGAGCAAATCCGGTGTGGTCTAGTGGCTAGGATACCTGGCTTTCACCCAGGAGGCCCGGGTTCGATTCCCGGTACCGGAACGGAAGTTTTTGCGCACACAACGCTCCATGTTTTGGCCTTCGAACTGTCGTTTGTCGCCCACCCTCCGGAGCTTCGGCCGAACGTAATCGGGGAAAACAGGCACATGATGCAATTACTGTCGGCACCGGAATAAAGGGAGAAGTGGCACTGGTCCGCTGTTGGGCTGCTACCAGCGTCAGTGGGAAGTCGGTGAAGTCGCCAGTTGCGGCAGAAGCCAGCTGTTACCGTAGTACGCCTACACACGCGTTCCAGTTATTCACATTGCTTGCAGCCGCTCCATCCACAACAAGGGTGAGCCCGGATAGCTCAGTCGGTAGAGCATTAGGCTTTTAACCTAAGGGTCCAGGGTTCAAGTCCCTGTCCGGGCGAAGATTTTAACGTTTCCGCAATGGCTCGTCTCGTAGCGATGGTAGCCCTGCCGTAATCAGTGCACAGAGTTCGTTTCCTGTCAACATTCTGCGCAGACCGGTTGCATTTCTCACGATTCCAGGGAAACTTCAGTTACGAGCAGTCGTGGCCGAGTGGTTAAGGCGTCTGACTAGAAATCAGATTCCCTCTGGGAGCGTAGGTTCGAGTCCTACCGACTGCGTCGGTTTTTTTCTTTTTTTGTTTAAGAAGAACGAGCAGAAAATTTCGCAGTTTGCCTGTCGTTTTGGTACCTCTCCACACCTCGCCTCTCACAGCCGTTTATAGTGCCTGTCATTTTGATAAGGGCGAATTCCAAGCGTCAGCTTTCGCGTCAGCCGAGCAAAGTCGGGACATGTCGGGACATACTACAGGATGGTCTGCGTGGAGCAACGACGAAAAAAACCTTCATGTAACAGCACGCGGCTCACATACTCATACGAAAAAACCAGCGCCACTTGCGGTGGCCGGGAATCGAACCCGGATCAACTGCTTGAAAGGCAACTATGCTCACCATTACACCACCACCGCACTGCCGCTGCTCGCAACGCCCCGCTGTGTCGGCTTCCCGCCCGCCAGCAGCGGCCCACGGTGATAGTAGCTGCAGGCGCTTTTCGAGGTAGGAGGGTGCATCCACACGCATTCGGGTAGCGCCTCCACGCACGCTGCGTCTTTGGGCAAGACTAGTCGCCGCGGCCGCAAGGTTACTCACACGATAGTGATGAGCATTCGTTTTAAGGCAATGTAGTGGAGGACTCCACGTGTGTAGCACTTTTTTCGGTTGTATCCGACGTCGCTGGGTGGCAATCCCACTTTCCCATGCAGAAAAGTGCTCGGGAAGCACGGGCAGCTTGTCGAGCATCGGTGGTTCAATGGCATGTGCCTCAGTAGTGCAGTAGGCAGCGCGTAAGTCTCATAATCGTAAGGCTTGCCGGCACGATAGCTCAGCGTGTTCGGTCTGAGAGTTATCTGCCCTCTGTAATAAAAGACCGAGTCAACGATGAACTTGAACGGGCGTCATCGGACGTCCGCCCCCAACAAATGCAACGAAAGAAATGAGAACAAAAAAAAAATTGGTGAATGCTCGCTTAGCATGCGGACGGCCCGGGTTCGATTCCCGGCCGATGCATCGTTCTGCTGTTCTCGCTATAATGCTGCCGCGCCGATTCCTCGCCTGAGCTGCGTCAGCCTCAGGAATGTATAGCAGGATTCGCTGTGAGAAGAACCATACACGCAGCACGCAGTAGACCGTACCTGGACGGTCGCGTGCTATTTCTGAACTCTAACGTCGGCCTGGCCCAACAGGCCGCTGTGTTCAGGTGCCGCAAGGGCGATGTACTGTAACCTCGGGCAGTGCTGCGTTCCGTTGAAAAAGCTGCGGCAGCAGTTTAATCTAGCAAGTAGGGAAAGCACGTGTAGCAACACAACAGATTCTTGAGAAAGCGCAAACTGTCTATCTCTAATATGCGAGACTTACCAAGTTTCCTGTAACGTTGCTTGCAACGTGCCTCGGTAGCGCAGTAGGTAGCGCGTAAGTCTCATAATCTTAAGGTCGTGAGTTCGATCCTCACCCGGGGCATTTAATTTGCTGTACATCATGGCTGAATTAACGGCGTTGCTGTTGCTAGGGAACGAACTTAATTGTCGTTCGTTATCCACAAGGAGGCTACACCTCAGCGTCAATATGTTTATTTCCAATTATGACAACGTACAACTTTGATCTTTCTCTTCCCTTGTTATGAGTAAAATAATGAATAGTCAATTTCGAGCTGTGCGCCATGCCAGTCTGTAGGCGCAAATATGCTCGCAAACAGAGAACACCACTGAGACCAGATTCAGCACGAAATACGAGAGGAGACGGAGAAGATCTCACGCTTATCGAGCAAATCCGGTGTGGTCTAGTGGCTAGGATACCTGGCTTTCACCCAGGAGGCCCGGGTTCGATTCCCGGTACCGGAACGGAAGTTTTTGCGCACACAACGCTCCATGTTTTGGCCTTCGAACTGTCGTTTGTCGCCCACCCTCCGGAGCTTCGGCCGAACGTAATCGGGGAAAACAGGCACATGATGCAATTACTGTCGGCACCGGAATAAAGGGAGAAGTGGCACTGGTCCGCTGTTGGGCTGCTACCAGCGTCAGTGGGAAGTCGGTGAAGTCGCCAGTTGCGGCAGAAGCCAGCTGTTACCGTAGTACGCCTACACACGCGTTCCAGTTATTCACATTGCTTGCAGCCGCTCCATCCACAACAAGGGTGAGCCCGGATAGCTCAGTCGGTAGAGCATTAGGCTTTTAACCTAAGGGTCCAGGGTTCAAGTCCCTGTCCGGGCGAAGATTTTAACGTTTCCGCAATGGCTCGTCTCGTAGCGATGGTAGCCCTGCCGTAATCAGTGCACAGAGTTCGTTTCCTGTCAACATTCTGCGCAGACCGGTTGCATTTCTCACGATTCCAGGGAAACTTCAGTTACGAGCAGTCGTGGCCGAGTGGTTAAGGCGTCTGACTAGAAATCAGATTCCCTCTGGGAGCGTAGGTTCGAGTCCTACCGACTGCGTCGGTTTTTTTCTTTTTTTGTTTAAGAAGAACGAGCAGAAAATTTCGCAGTTTGCCTGTCGTTTTGGTACCTCTCCACACCTCGCCTCTCACAGCCGTTTATAGTGCCTGTCATTTTGATAAGGGCGAATTCCAAGCGTCAGCTTTCGCGTCAGCCGAGCAAAGTCGGGACAAGTCGGGACATACTACAGGATGGTCTGCGTGGAGCAACGACGAAAAAAACCTTCATGTAACAGCACGCGGCTCACATACTCATACGAAAAAACCAGCGCCACTTGCGGTGGCCGGGAATCGAACCCGGATCAACTGCTTGAAAGGCAACTATGCTCACCATTACACCACCACCGCACTGCCGCTGCTCGCAACGCCCCGCTGTGTCGGCTTCCCGCCCGCCAGCAGCGGCCCACGGTGATAGTAGCTGCAGGCGCTTTTCGAGGTAGGAGGGTGCATCCACACGCATTCGGGTAGCGCCTCCACGCACGCTGCGTCTTTGGGCAAGACTAGTCGCCGCGGCCGCAAGGTTACTCACACGATAGTGATGAGCATTCGTTTTAAGGCAATGTAGTGGAGGACTCCACGTGTGTAGCACTTTTTTCGGTTGTATCCGACGTCGCTGGGTGGCAATCCCACTTTCCCATGCAGAAAAGTGCTCGGGAAGCACGGGCAGCTTGTCGAGCATCGGTGGTTCAATGGCATGTGCCTCAGTAGTGCAGTAGGCAGCGCGTAAGTCTCATACTCGTAAGGCTTGCCGGCACGATAGCTCAGCGTGTTCGGTCTGAGAGTTATCTGCCCTCTGTAATAAAAGACCGAGTCAACGATGAACTTGAACGGGCGTCATCGGACGTCCGCCCCCAACAAATGCAACGAAAGAAATGAGAACAAAAAAAAATTGGTGAATGCTCGCTTAGCATGCGGACGGCCCGGGTTCGATTCCCGGCCGATGCATCGTTCTGCTGTTCTCGCTATAATGCTGCCGCGCCGATTCCTCGCCTGAGCTGCGTCAGCCTCAGGAATGTATAGCAGGATTCGCTGTGAGAAGAACCATACACGCAGCACGCAGTAGACCGTACCTGGACGGTCGCGTGCTATTTCTGAACTCTAACGTCGGCCTGGCCCAACAGGCCGCTGTGTTCAGGTGCCGCAAGGGCGATGTACTGTAACCTCGGGCAGTGCTGCGTTCCGTTGAAAAAGCTGCGGCAGCAGTTTAATCTAGCAAGTAGGGAAAGCACGTGTAGCAACACAACAGATTCTTGAGAAAGCGCAAACTGTCTATCTCTAATATGCGAGACTTACCAAGTTTCCTGTAACGTTGCTTGCAACGTGCCTCGGTAGCGCAGTAGGTAGCGCGTAAGTCTCATAATCTTAAGGTCGTGAGTTCGATCCTCACTCGGGGCATTTAATTTGCTGTACATCATGGCTGAATTAACGGCGTTGCTGTTGCTAGGGAACGAACTTAATTGTCGTTCGTTATCCACAAGGAGGCTACACCTCAGCGTCAATATGTTTATTTCCAATTATGACAACGTACAACTTTGATCTTTCTCTTCCCTTGTTATGAGTAAAATAATGAATAGTCAATTTCGAGCTGTGCGCCATGCCAGTCTGTAGGCGCAAATATGCTCGCAAACAGAGAACACCACTGAGACCAGATTCAGCACGAAATACGAGAGGAGACGGAGAAGATCTCACGCTTATCGAGCAAATCCGGTGTGGTCTAGTGGCTAGGATACCTGGCTTTCACCCAGGAGGCCCGGGTTCGATTCCCGGTACCGGAACGGAAGTTTTTGCGCACACAACGCTCCATGTTTTGGCCTTCGAACTGTCGTTTGTCGCCCACCCTCCGGAGCTTCGGCCGAACGTAATCGGGGAAAACAGGCACATGATGCAATTACTGTCGGCACCGGAATAAAGGGAGAAGTGGCACTGGTCCGCTGTTGGGCTGCTACCAGCGTCAGTGGGAAGTCGGTGAAGTCGCCAGTTGCGGCAGAAGCCAGCTGTTACCGTAGTACGCCTACACACGCGTTCCAGTTATTCACATTGCTTGCAGCCGCTCCATCCACAACAAGGGTGAGCCCGGATAGCTCAGTCGGTAGAGCATTAGGCTTTTAACCTAAGGGTCCAGGGTTCAAGTCCCTGTCCGGGCGAAGATTTTAACGTTTCCGCAATGGCTCGTCTCGTAGCGATGGTAGCCCTGCCGTAATCAGTGCACAGAGTTCGTTTCCTGTCAACATTCTGCGCAGACCGGTTGCATTTCTCACGATTCCAGGGAAACTTCAGTTACGAGCAGTCGTGGCCGAGTGGTTAAGGCGTCTGACTAGAAATCAGATTCCCTCTGGGAGCGTAGGTTCGAGTCCTACCGACTGCGTCGGTTTTTTTCTTTTTTTGTTTAAGAAGAACGAGCAGAAAATTTCGCAGTTTGCCTGTCGTTTTGGTACCTCTCCACACCTCGCCTCTCACAGCCGTTTATAGTGCCTGTCATTTTGATAAGGGCGAATTCCAAGCGTCAGCTTTCGCGTCAGCCGAGCAAAGTCGGGACAAGTCGGGACATACTACAGGATGGTCTGCGTGGAGCAACGACGAAAAAAACCTTCATGTAACAGCACGCGGCTCACATACTCATACGAAAAAACCAGCGCCACTTGCGGTGGCCGGGAATCGAACCCGGATCAACTGCTTGAAAGGCAACTATGCTCACCATTACACCACCACCGCACTGCCGCTGCTCGCAACGCCCCGCTGTGTCGGCTTCCCGCCCGCCAGCAGCGGCCCACGGTGATAGTAGCTGCAGGCGCTTTTCGAGGTAGGAGGGTGCATCCACACGCATTCGGGTAGCGCCTCCACGCACGCTGCGTCTTTGGGCAAGACTAGTCGCCGCGGCCGCAAGGTTACTCACACGATAGTGATGAGCATTCGTTTTAAGGCAATGTAGTGGAGGACTCCACGTGTGTAGCACTTTTTTCGGTTGTATCCGACGTCGCTGGGTGGCAATCCCACTTTCCCATGCAGAAAAGTGCTCGGGAAGCACGGGCAGCTTGTCGAGCATCGGTGGTTCAATGGCATGTGCCTCAGTAGTGCAGTAGGCAGCGCGTAAGTCTCATAATCGTAAGGCTTGCCGGCACGATAGCTCAGCGTGTTCGGTCTGAGAGTTATCTGCCCTCTGTAATAAAAGACCGAGTCAACGATGAACTTGAACGGGCGTCATCGGACGTCCGCCCCCAACAAATGCAACGAAAGAAATGAGAACAAAAAAAAAATTGGTGAATGCTCGCTTAGCATGCGGACGGCCCGGGTTCGATTCCCGGCCGATGCATCGTTCTGCTGTTCTCGCTATAATGCTGCCGCGCCGATTCCTCGCCTGAGCTGCGTCAGCCTCAGGAATGTATAGCAGGATTCGCTGTGAGAAGAACCATACACGCAGCACGCAGTAGACCGTACCTGGACGGTCGCGTGCTATTTCTGAACTCTAACGTCGGCCTGGCCCAACAGGCCGCTGTGTTCAGGTGCCGCAAGGGCGATGTACTGTAACCTCGGGCAGTGCTGCGTTCCGTTGAAAAAGCTGCGGCAGCAGTTTAATCTAGCAAGTAGGGAAAGCACGTGTAGCAACACAACAGATTCTTGAGAAAGCGCAAACTGTCTATCTCTAATATGCGAGACTTACCAAGTTTCCTGTAACGTTGCTTGCAACGTGCCTCGGTAGCGCAGTAGGTAGCGCGTAAGTCTCATAATCTTAAGGTCGTGAGTTCGATCCTCACCCGGGGCATTTAATTTGCTGTACATCATGGCTGAATTAACGGCGTTGCTGTTGCTAGGGAACGAACTTAATTGTCGTTCGTTATCCACAAGGAGGCTACACCTCAGCGTCAATATGTTTATTTCCAATTATGACAACGTACAACTTTGATCTTTCTCTTCCCTTGTTATGAGTAAAATAATGAATAGTCAATTTCGAGCTGTGCGCCATGCCAGTCTGTAGGCGCAAATATGCTCGCAAACAGAGAACACCACTGAGACCAGATTCAGCACGAAATACGAGAGGAGACGGAGAAGATCTCACGCTTATCGAGCAAATCCGGTGTGGTCTAGTGGCTAGGATACCTGGCTTTCACCCAGGAGGCCCGGGTTCGATTCCCGGTACCGGAACGGAAGTTTTTGCGCACACAACGCTCCATGTTTTGGCCTTCGAACTGTCGTTTGTCGCCCACCCTCCGGAGCTTCGGCCGAACGTAATCGGGGAAAACAGGCACATGATGCAATTACTGTCGGCACCGGAATAAAGGGAGAAGTGGCACTGGTCCGCTGTTGGGCTGCTACCAGCGTCAGTGGGAAGTCGGTGAAGTCGCCAGTTGCGGCAGAAGCCAGCTGTTACCGTAGTACGCCTACACACGCGTTCCAGTTATTCACATTGCTTGCAGCCGCTCCATCCACAACAAGGGTGAGCCCGGATAGCTCAGTCGGTAGAGCATTAGGCTTTTAACCTAAGGGTCCAGGGTTCAAGTCCCTGTCCGGGCGAAGATTTTAACGTTTCCGCAATGGCTCGTCTCGTAGCGATGGTAGCCCTGCCGTAATCAGTGCACAGAGTTCGTTTCCTGTCAACATTCTGCGCAGACCGGTTGCATTTCTCACGATTCCAGGGAAACTTCAGTTACGAGCAGTCGTGGCCGAGTGGTTAAGGCGTCTGACTAGAAATCAGATTCCCTCTGGGAGCGTAGGTTCGAGTCCTACCGACTGCGTCGGTTTTTTTCTTTTTTTGTTTAAGAAGAACGAGCAGAAAATTTCGCAGTTTGCCTGTCGTTTTGGTACCTCTCCACACCTCGCCTCTCACAGCCGTTTATAGTGCCTGTCATTTTGATAAGGGCGAATTCCAAGCGTCAGCTTTCGCGTCAGCCGAGCAAAGTCGGGACAAGTCGGGACATACTACAGGATGGTCTGCGTGGAGCAACGACGAAAAAAACCTTCATGTAACAGCACGCGGCTCACATACTCATACGAAAAAACCAGCGCCACTTGCGGTGGCCGGGAATCGAACCCGGATCAACTGCTTGAAAGGCAACTATGCTCACCATTACACCACCACCGCACTGCCGCTGCTCGCAACGCCCCGCTGTGTCGGCTTCCCGCCCGCCAGCAGCGGCCCACGGTGATAGTAGCTGCAGGCGCTTTTCGAGGTAGGAGGGTGCATCCACACGCATTCGGGTAGCGCCTCCACGCACGCTGCGTCTTTGGGCAAGACTAGTCGCCGCGGCCGCAAGGTTACTCACACGATAGTGATGAGCATTCGTTTTAAGGCAATGTAGTGGAGGACTCCACGTGTGTAGCACTTTTTTCGGTTGTATCCGACGTCGCTGGGTGGCAATCCCACTTTCCCATGCAGAAAAGTGCTCGGGAAGCACGGGCAGCTTGTCGAGCATCGGTGGTTCAATGGCATGTGCCTCAGTAGTGCAGTAGGCAGCGCGTAAGTCTCATAATCGTAAGGCTTGCCGGCACGATAGCTCAGCGTGTTCGGTCTGAGAGTTATCTGCCCTCTGTAATAAAAGACCGAGTCAACGATGAACTTGAACGGGCGTCATCGGACGTCCGCCCCCAACAAATGCAACGAAAGAAATGAGAACAAAAAAAAAATTGGTGAATGCTCGCTTAGCATGCGGACGGCCCGGGTTCGATTCCCGGCCGATGCATCGTTCTGCTGTTCTCGCTATAATGCTGCCGCGCCGATTCCTCGCCTGAGCTGCGTCAGCCTCAGGAATGTATAGCAGGATTCGCTGTGAGAAGAACCATACACGCAGCACGCAGTAGACCGTACCTGGACGGTCGCGTGCTATTTCTGAACTCTAACGTCGGCCTGGCCCAACAGGCCGCTGTGTTCAGGTGCCGCAAGGGCGATGTACTGTAACCTCGGGCAGTGCTGCGTTCCGTTGAAAAAGCTGCGGCAGCAGTTTAATCTAGCAAGTAGGGAAAGCACGTGTAGCAACACAACAGATTCTTGAGAAAGCGCAAACTGTCTATCTCTAATATGCGAGACTTACCAAGTTTCCTGTAACGTTGCTTGCAACGTGCCTCGGTAGCGCAGTAGGTAGCGCGTAAGTCTCATAATCTTAAGGTCGTGAGTTCGATCCTCACCCGGGGCATTTAATTTGCTGTACATCATGGCTGAATTAACGGCGTTGCTGTTGCTAGGGAACGAACTTAATTGTCGTTCGTTATCCACAAGGAGGCTACACCTCAGCGTCAATATGTTTATTTCCAATTATGACAACGTACAACTTTGATCTTTCTCTTCCCTTGTTATGAGTAAAATAATGAATAGTCAATTTCGAGCTGTGCGCCATGCCAGTCTGTAGGCGCAAATATGCTCGCAAACAGAGAACACCACTGAGACCAGATTCAGCACGAAATACGAGAGGAGACGGAGAAGATCTCACGCTTATCGAGCAAATCCGGTGTGGTCTAGTGGCTAGGATACCTGGCTTTCACCCAGGAGGCCCGGGTTCGATTCCCGGTACCGGAACGGAAGTTTTTGCGCACACAACGCTCCATGTTTTGGCCTTCGAACTGTCGTTTGTCGCCCACCCTCCGGAGCTTCGGCCGAACGTAATCGGGGAAAACAGGCACATGATGCAATTACTGTCGGCACCGGAATAAAGGGAGAAGTGGCACTGGTCCGCTGTTGGGCTGCTACCAGCGTCAGTGGGAAGTCGGTGAAGTCGCCAGTTGCGGCAGAAGCCAGCTGTTACCGTAGTACGCCTACACACGCGTTCCAGTTATTCACATTGCTTGCAGCCGCTCCATCCACAACAAGGGTGAGCCCGGATAGCTCAGTCGGTAGAGCATTAGGCTTTTAACCTAAGGGTCCAGGGTTCAAGTCCCTGTCCGGGCGAAGATTTTAACGTTTCCGCAATGGCTCGTCTCGTAGCGATGGTAGCCCTGCCGTAATCAGTGCACAGAGTTCGTTTCCTGTCAACATTCTGCGCAGACCGGTTGCATTTCTCACGATTCCAGGGAAACTTCAGTTACGAGCAGTCGTGGCCGAGTGGTTAAGGCGTCTGACTAGAAATCAGATTCCCTCTGGGAGCGTAGGTTCGAGTCCTACCGACTGCGTCGGTTTTTTTCTTTTTTTGTTTAAGAAGAACGAGCAGAAAATTTCGCAGTTTGCCTGTCGTTTTGGTACCTCTCCACACCTCGCCTCTCACAGCCGTTTATAGTGCCTGTCATTTTGATAAGGGCGAATTCCAAGCGTCAGCTTTCGCGTCAGCCGAGCAAAGTCGGGACAAGTCGGGACATACTACAGGATGGTCTGCGTGGAGCAACGACGAAAAAAACCTTCATGTAACAGCACGCGGCTCACATACTCATACGAAAAAACCAGCGCCACTTGCGGTGGCCGGGAATCGAACCCGGATCAACTGCTTGGAAGGCAACTATGCTCACCATTACACCACCACCGCACTGCCGCTGCTCGCAACGCCCCGCTGTGTCGGCTTCCCGCCCGCCAGCAGCGGCCCACGGTGATAGTAGCTGCAGGCGCTTTTCGAGGTAGGAGGGTGCATCCACACGCATTCGGGTAGCGCCTCCACGCACGCTGCGTCTTTGGGCAAGACTAGTCGCCGCGGCCGCAAGGTTACTCACACGATAGTGATGAGCATTCGTTTTAAGGCAATGTAGTGGAGGACTCCACGTGTGTAGCACTTTTTTCGGTTGTATCCGACGTCGCTGGGTGGCAATCCCACTTTCCCATGCAGAAAAGTGCTCGGGAAGCACGGGCAGCTTGTCGAGCATCGGTGGTTCAATGGCATGTGCCTCAGTAGTGCAGTAGGCAGCGCGTAAGTCTCATAATCGTAAGGCTTGCCGGCACGATAGCTCAGCGTGTTCGGTCTGAGAGTTATCTGCCCTCTGTAATAAAAGACCGAGTCAACGATGAACTTGAACGGGCGTCATCGGACGTCCGCCCCCAACAAATGCAACGAAAGAAATGAGAACAAAAAAAAATTGGTGAATGCTCGCTTAGCATGCGGACGGCCCGGGTTCGATTCCCGGCCGATGCATCGTTCTGCTGTTCTCGCTATAATGCTGCCGCGCCGATTCCTCGCCTGAGCTGCGTCAGCCTCAGGAATGTATAGCAGGATTCGCTGTGAGAAGAACCATACACGCAGCACGCAGTAGACCGTACCTGGACGGTCGCGTGCTATTTCTGAACTCTAACGTCGGCCTGGCCCAACAGGCCGCTGTGTTCAGGTGCCGCAAGGGCGATGTACTGTAACCTCGGGCAGTGCTGCGTTCCGTTGAAAAAGCTGCGGCAGCAGTTTAATCTAGCAAGTAGGGAAAGCACGTGTAGCAACACAACAGATTCTTGAGAAAGCGCAAACTGTCTATCTCTAATATGCGAGACTTACCAAGTTTCCTGTAACGTTGCTTGCAACGTGCCTCGGTAGCGCAGTAGGTAGCGCGTAAGTCTCATAATCTTAAGGTCGTGAGTTCGATCCTCACCCGGGGCATTTAATTTGCTGTACATCATGGCTGAATTAACGGCGTTGCTGTTGCTAGGGAACGAACTTAATTGTCGTTCGTTATCCACAAGGAGGCTACACCTCAGCGTCAATATGTTTATTTCCAATTATGACAACGTACAACTTTGATCTTTCTCTTCCCTTGTTATGAGTAAAATAATGAATAGTCAATTTCGAGCTGTGCGCCATGCCAGTCTGTAGGCGCAAATATGCTCGCAAACAGAGAACACCACTGAGACCAGATTCAGCACGAAATACGAGAGGAGACGGAGAAGATCTCACGCTTATCGAGCAAATCCGGTGTGGTCTAGTGGCTAGGATACCTGGCTTTCACCCAGGAGGCCCGGGTTCGATTCCCGGTACCGGAACGGAAGTTTTTGCGCACACAACGCTCCATGTTTTGGCCTTCGAACTGTCGTTTGTCGCCCACCCTCCGGAGCTTCGGCCGAACGTAATCGGGGAAAACAGGCACATGATGCAATTACTGTCGGCACCGGAATAAAGGGAGAAGTGGCACTGGTCCGCTGTTGGGCTGCTACCAGCGTCAGTGGGAAGTCGGTGAAGTCGCCAGTTGCGGCAGAAGCCAGCTGTTACCGTAGTACGCCTACACACGCGTTCCAGTTATTCACATTGCTTGCAGCCGCTCCATCCACAACAAGGGTGAGCCCGGATAGCTCAGTCGGTAGAGCATTAGGCTTTTAACCTAAGGGTCCAGGGTTCAAGTCCCTGTCCGGGCGAAGATTTTAACGTTTCCGCAATGGCTCGTCTCGTAGCGATGGTAGCCCTGCCGTAATCAGTGCACAGAGTTCGTTTCCTGTCAACATTCTGCGCAGACCGGTTGCATTTCTCACGATTCCAGGGAAACTTCAGTTACGAGCAGTCGTGGCCGAGTGGTTAAGGCGTCTGACTAGAAATCAGATTCCCTCTGGGAGCGTAGGTTCGAGTCCTACCGACTGCGTCGGTTTTTTTCTTTTTTTGTTTAAGAAGAACGAGCAGAAAATTTCGCAGTTTGCCTGTCGTTTTGGTACCTCTCCACACCTCGCCTCTCACAGCCGTTTATAGTGCCTGTCATTTTGATAAGGGCGAATTCCAAGCGTCAGCTTTCGCGTCAGCCGAGCAAAGTCGGGACAAGTCGGGACATACTACAGGATGGTCTGCGTGGAGCAACGACGAAAAAAACCTTCATGTAACAGCACGCGGCTCACATACTCATACGAAAAAACCAGCGCCACTTGCGGTGGCCGGGAATCGAACCCGGATCAACTGCTTGGAAGGCAACTATGCTCACCATTACACCACCACCGCACTGCCGCTGCTCGCAACGCCCCGCTGTGTCGGCTTCCCGCCCGCCAGCAGCGGCCCACGGTGATAGTAGCTGCAGGCGCTTTTCGAGGTAGGAGGGTGCATCCACACGCATTCGGGTAGCGCCTCCACGCACGCTGCGTCTTTGGGCAAGACTAGTCGCCGCGGCCGCAAGGTTACTCACACGATAGTGATGAGCATTCGTTTTAAGGCAATGTAGTGGAGGACTCCACGTGTGTAGCACTTTTTTCGGTTGTATCCGACGTCGCTGGGTGGCAATCCCACTTTCCCATGCAGAAAAGTGCTCGGGAAGCACGGGCAGCTTGTCGAGCATCGGTGGTTCAATGGCATGTGCCTCAGTAGTGCAGTAGGCAGCGCGTAAGTCTCATAATCGTAAGGCTTGCCGGCACGATAGCTCAGCGTGTTCGGTCTGAGAGTTATCTGCCCTCTGTAATAAAAGACCGAGTCAACGATGAACTTGAACGGGCGTCATCGGACGTCCGCCCCCAACAAATGCAACGAAAGAAATGAGAACAAAAAAAAAATTGGTGAATGCTCGCTTAGCATGCGGACGGCCCGGGTTCGATTCCCGGCCGATGCATCGTTCTGCTGTTCTCGCTATAATGCTGCCGCGCCGATTCCTCGCCTGAGCTGCGTCAGCCTCAGGAATGTATAGCAGGATTCGCTGTGAGAAGAACCATACACGCAGCACGCAGTAGACCGTACCTGGACGGTCGCGTGCTATTTCTGAACTCTAACGTCGGCCTGGCCCAACAGGCCGCTGTGTTCAGGTGCCGCAAGGGCGATGTACTGTAACCTCGGGCAGTGCTGCGTTCCGTTGAAAAAGCTGCGGCAGCAGTTTAATCTAGCAAGTAGGGAAAGCACGTGTAGCAACACAACAGATTCTTGAGAAAGCGCAAACTGTCTATCTCTAATATGCGAGACTTACCAAGTTTCCTGTAACGTTGCTTGCAACGTGCCTCGGTAGCGCAGTAGGTAGCGCGTAAGTCTCATAATCTTAAGGTCGTGAGTTCGATCCTCACCCGGGGCATTTAATTTGCTGTACATCATGGCTGAATTAACGGCGTTGCTGTTGCTAGGGAACGAACTTAATTGTCGTTCGTTATCCACAAGGAGGCTACACCTCAGCGTCAATATGTTTATTTCCAATTATGACAACGTACAACTTTGATCTTTCTCTTCCCTTGTTATGAGTAAAATAATGAATAGTCAATTTCGAGCTGTGCGCCATGCCAGTCTGTAGGCGCAAATATGCTCGCAAACAGAGAACACCACTGAGACCAGATTCAGCACGAAATACGAGAGGAGACGGAGAAGATCTCACGCTTATCGAGCAAATCCGGTGTGGTCTAGTGGCTAGGATACCTGGCTTTCACCCAGGAGGCCCGGGTTCGATTCCCGGTACCGGAACGGAAGTTTTTGCGCACACAACGCTCCATGTTTTGGCCTTCGAACTGTCGTTTGTCGCCCACCCTCCGGAGCTTCGGCCGAACGTAATCGGGGAAAACAGGCACATGATGCAATTACTGTCGGCACCGGAATAAAGGGAGAAGTGGCACTGGTCCGCTGTTGGGCTGCTACCAGCGTCAGTGGGAAGTCGGTGAAGTCGCCAGTTGCGGCAGAAGCCAGCTGTTACCGTAGTACGCCTACACACGCGTTCCAGTTATTCACATTGCTTGCAGCCGCTCCATCCACAACAAGGGTGAGCCCGGATAGCTCAGTCGGTAGAGCATTAGGCTTTTAACCTAAGGGTCCAGGGTTCAAGTCCCTGTCCGGGCGAAGATTTTAACGTTTCCGCAATGGCTCGTCTCGTAGCGATGGTAGCCCTGCCGTAATCAGTGCACAGAGTTCGTTTCCTGTCAACATTCTGCGCAGACCGGTTGCATTTCTCACGATTCCAGGGAAACTTCAGTTACGAGCAGTCGTGGCCGAGTGGTTAAGGCGTCTGACTAGAAATCAGATTCCCTCTGGGAGCGTAGGTTCGAGTCCTACCGACTGCGTCGGTTTTTTTCTTTTTTTGTTTAAGAAGAACGAGCAGAAAATTTCGCAGTTTGCCTGTCGTTTTGGTACCTCTCCACACCTCGCCTCTCACAGCCGTTTATAGTGCCTGTCATTTTGATAAGGGCGAATTCCAAGCGTCAGCTTTCGCGTCAGCCGAGCAAAGTCGGGACAAGTCGGGACATACTACAGGATGGTCTGCGTGGAGCAACGACGAAAAAAACCTTCATGTAACAGCACGCGGCTCACATACTCATACGAAAAAACCAGCGCCACTTGCGGTGGCCGGGAATCGAACCCGGATCAACTGCTTGAAAGGCAACTATGCTCACCATTACACCACCACCGCACTGCCGCTGCTCGCAACGCCCCGCTGTGTCGGCTTCCCGCCCGCCAGCAGCGGCCCACGGTGATAGTAGCTGCAGGCGCTTTTCGAGGTAGGAGGGTGCATCCACACGCATTCGGGTAGCGCCTCCACGCACGCTGCGTCTTTGGGCAAGACTAGTCGCCGCGGCCGCAAGGTTACTCACACGATAGTGATGAGCATTCGTTTTAAGGCAATGTAGTGGAGGACTCCACGTGTGTAGCACTTTTTTCGGTTGTATCCGACGTCGCTGGGTGGCAATCCCACTTTCCCATGCAGAAAAGTGCTCGGGAAGCACGGGCAGCTTGTCGAGCATCGGTGGTTCAATGGCATGTGCCTCAGTAGTGCAGTAGGCAGCGCGTAAGTCTCATAATCGTAAGGCTTGCCGGCACGATAGCTCAGCGTGTTCGGTCTGAGAGTTATCTGCCCTCTGTAATAAAAGACCGAGTCAACGATGAACTTGAACGGGCGTCATCGGACGTCCGCCCCCAACAAATGCAACGAAAGAAATGAGAACAAAAAAAAAATTGGTGAATGCTCGCTTAGCATGCGGACGGCCCGGGTTCGATTCCCGGCCGATGCATCGTTCTGCTGTTCTCGCTATAATGCTGCCGCGCCGATTCCTCGCCTGAGCTGCGTCAGCCTCAGGAATGTATAGCAGGATTCGCTGTGAGAAGAACCATACACGCAGCACGCAGTAGACCGTACCTGGACGGTCGCGTGCTATTTCTGAACTCTAACGTCGGCCTGGCCCCAACAGGCCGCTGTGTTCAGGTGCCGCAAGGGCGATGTACTGTAACCTCGGGCAGTGCTGCGTTCCGTTGAAAAAGCTGCGGCAGCAGTTTAATCTAGCAAGTAGGGAAAGCACGTGTAGCAACACAACAGATTCTTGAGAAAGCGCAAACTGTCTATCTCTAATATGCGAGACTTACCAAGTTTCCTGTAACGTTGCTTGCAACGTGCCTCGGTAGCGCAGTAGGTAGCGCGTAAGTCTCATAATCTTAAGGTCGTGAGTTCGATCCTCACCCGGGGCATTTAATTTGCTGTACATCATGGCTGAATTAACGGCGTTGCTGTTGCTAGGGGAACGAACTTAATTGTCGTTCGTTATCCACAAGAGGCTACACCTCAGCGTCAATATGTTTATTTCCAATTATGACAACGTACAACTTTGATCTTTCTCTTCCTTGTTATGAGTAAAATAATGAATAGTCAATTTCGAGCTGTGCGCCATGCCAGTCTGTAGGCGCAAATATGCTCGCAAACAGAGAACACCACTGAGACCAGATTCAGCACGAAATACGAGAGGAGACGGAGAAGATCTCACGCTTATCGAGCAAATCCGGTGTGGGTCTAGTGGCTAGGATACCTGGCTTTCACCCAGGAGGCCCGGGTTCGATTCCCGGTACCGGAACGGAAGTTTTTGCGCACACAACGCTCCATGTTTTGGCCTTCGAACTGTCGTTTGTCGCCCACCCTCCGGAGCTTCGGCCGAACGTAATCGGGGAAAACAGGCACATGATGCAATTACTGTCGGCACCGGAATAAAGGGAGAAGTGGCACTGGTCCGCTGTTGGGCTGCTACCAGCGTCAGTGGGAAGTCGGTGAAGTCGCCAGTTGCGGCAGAAGCCAGCTGTTACCGTAGTACGCCTACACACGCGTTCCAGTTATTCACATTGCTTGCAGCCGCTCCATCCACAACAAGGGTGAGCCCGGATAGCTCAGTCGGTAGAGCATTAGGCTTTAACCTAAGGGTCCAGGGTTCAAGTCCCTGTCCGGGCGAAGATTTTAACGTTTCCGCAATGGCTCGTCTCGTAGCGATGGTAGCCCTGCCGTAATCAGTGCACAGAGTTCGTTTCCTGTCAACATTCTGCGCAGACCGGTTGCATTTCTCACGATTCCAGGGAAACTTCAGTTACGAGCAGTCGTGGCCGAGTGGTTAAGGCGTCTGACTAGAAATCAGATTCCCTCTGGGAGCGTAGGTTCGAGTCCTACCGACTGCGTCGGTTTTTTTCTTTTTTTGTTTAAGAAGAACGAGCAGAAAATTTCGCAGTTTGCCTGTCGTTTTGGTACCTCTCCACACCTCGCCTCTCACAGCCGTTTATAGTGCCTGTCATTTTGATAAGGGCGAATTCAAGCGTCAGCTTTTCGCGTCAGCCGAGCAAAGTCGGGACAAGTCGGGACATACTACAGGATGGTCTGCGTGGAGCAACGACGAAAAAAACCTTCATGTAACAGCACGCGGCTCACATACTCATACGAAAAAACCAGCGCCACTTGCGGTGGCCGGGAATCGAACACGGATCAACTGCTTGGAAGGCAACTATGCTCACCATTACACCACCACCGCACTGCCGCTGCTCGCAACGCCCCGCTGTGTCGGCTTCCCGCCCGCCAGCAGCGGCCCACGGTGATAGTAGCTGCAGGCGCTTTTCGAGGTAGGAGGGTGCATCCACACGCATTCGGGTAGCGCCTCCACGCACGCTGCGTCTTTGGGCAAGACTAGTCGCCGCGGCCGCAAGGTTACTCACACGATAGTGATGAGCATTCGTTTTAAGGCAATGTAGTGGAGGACTCCACGTGGTGTAGCACTTTTTCGCGGTTGTATCCGACGTCGCTGGGTGGCAATCCCACTTTCCCATGCAGAAAAGTGCTCGGGAAGCACGGGCAGCTTGTCGAGCATCGGTGGTTCAATGGCATGTGCCTCAGTAGTGCAGTAGGCAGCGCGTAAGTCTCATAATCGTAAGGCTTGCCGGCACGATAGCTCAGCGTGTTCGGTCTGAGAGTTATCTGCCCTCTGTAATAAAAGACCGAGTCAACGATGAACTTGAACGGGCGTCATCGGACGTCCGCCCCCAACAAATGCAACGAAAGAAATGAGAACAAAAAAAAATTGGTGAATGCTCGCTTAGCATGCGGACGGCCCGGGTTCGATTCCCGGCCGATGCATCGTTCTGCTGTTCTCGCTATAATGCTGCCGCGCCGATTCCTCGCCTGAGCTGCGTCAGCCTCAGGAATGTATAGCAGGATTCGCTGTGAGAAGAACCATACACGCAGCACGCAGTAGACCGTACCTGGACGGTCGCGTGCTATTTCTGAACTCTAACGTCGGCCTGGCCCAACAGGCCGCTGTGTTCAGGTGCCGCAAGGGCGATGTACTGTAACCTCGGGCAGTGCTGCGTTCCGTTGAAAAAGCTGCGGCAGCAGTTTAATCTAGCAAGTAGGGAAAGCACGTGTAGCAACACAACAGATTCTTGAGAAAGCGCAAACTGTCTATCTCTAATATGCGAGACTTACCAAGTTTCCTGTAACGTTGCTTGCAACGTGCCTCGGTAGCGCAGTAGGTAGCGCGTAAGTCTCATAATCTTAAGGTCGTGAGTTCGATCCTCACCCGGGGCATTTAATTTGCTGTACATCATGGCTGAATTAACGGCGTTGCTGTTGCTAGGGAACGAACTTAATTGTCGTTCGTTATCCACAAGGAGGCTACACCTCAGCGTCAATATGTTTATTTCCAATTATGACAACGTACAACTTTGATCTTTCTCTTCCCTTGTTATGAGTAAAATAATGAATAGTCAATTTCGAGCTGTGCGCCATGCCAGTCTGTAGGCGCAAATATGCTCGCAAACAGAGAACACCACTGAGACCAGATTCAGCACGAAATACGAGAGGAGACGGAGAAGATCTCACGCTTATCGAGCAAATCCGGTGTGGTCTAGTGGCTAGGATACCTGGCTTTCACCCAGGAGGCCCGGGTTCGATTCCCGGTACCGGAACGGAAGTTTTTGCGCACACAACGCTCCATGTTTTGGCCTTCGAACTGTCGTTTGTCGCCCACCCTCCGGAGCTTCGGCCGAACGTAATCGGGGAAAACAGGCACATGATGCAATTACTGTCGGCACCGGAATAAAGGGAGAAGTGGCACTGGTCCGCTGTTGGGCTGCTACCAGCGTCAGTGGGAAGTCGGTGAAGTCGCCAGTTGCGGCAGAAGCCAGCTGTTACCGTAGTACGCCTACACACGCGTTCCAGTTATTCACATTGCTTGCAGCCGCTCCATCCACAACAAGGGTGAGCCCGGATAGCTCAGTCGGTAGAGCATTAGGCTTTTAACCTAAGGGTCCAGGGTTCAAGTCCCTGTCCGGGCGAAGATTTTAACGTTTCCGCAATGGCTCGTCTCGTAGCGATGGTAGCCCTGCCGTAATCAGTGCACAGAGTTCGTTTCCTGTCAACATTCTGCGCAGACCGGTTGCATTTCTCACGATTCCAGGGAAACTTCAGTTACGAGCAGTCGTGGCCGAGTGGTTAAGGCGTCTGACTAGAAATCAGATTCCCTCTGGGAGCGTAGGTTCGAGTCCTACCGACTGCGTCGGTTTTTTTCTTTTTTTGTTTAAGAAGAACGAGCAGAAAATTTCGCAGTTTGCCTGTCGTTTTGGTACCTCTCCACACCTCGCCTCTCACAGCCGTTTATAGTGCCTGTCATTTTGATAAGGGCGAATTCCAAGCGTCAGCTTTCGCGTCAGCCGAGCAAAGTCGGGACAAGTCGGGACATACTACAGGATGGTCTGCGTGGAGCAACGACGAAAAAAACCTTCATGTAACAGCACGCGGCTCACATACTCATACGAAAAAACCAGCGCCACTTGCGGTGGCCGGGAATCGAACCCGGATCAACTGCTTGGAAGGCAACTATGCTCACCATTACACCACCACCGCACTGCCGCTGCTCGCAACGCCCCGCTGTGTCGGCTTCCCGCCCGCCAGCAGCGGCCCACGGTGATAGTAGCTGCAGGCGCTTTTCGAGGTAGGAGGGTGCATCCACACGCATTCGGGTAGCGCCTCCACGCACGCTGCGTCTTTGGGCAAGACTAGTCGCCGCGGCCGCAAGGTTACTCACACGATAGTGATGAGCATTCGTTTTAAGGCAATGTAGTGGAGGACTCCACGTGTGTAGCACTTTTTTCGGTTGTATCCGACGTCGCTGGGTGGCAATCCCACTTTCCCATGCAGAAAAGTGCTCGGGAAGCACGGGCAGCTTGTCGAGCATCGGTGGTTCAATGGCATGTGCCTCAGTAGTGCAGTAGGCAGCGCGTAAGTCTCATAATCGTAAGGCTTGCCGGCACGATAGCTCAGCGTGTTCGGTCTGAGAGTTATCTGCCCTCTGTAATAAAAGACCGAGTCAACGATGAACTTGAACGGGCGTCATCGGACGTCCGCCCCCAACAAATGCAACGAAAGAAATGAGAACAAAAAAAAAATTGGTGAATGCTCGCTTAGCATGCGGACGGCCCGGGTTCGATTCCCGGCCGATGCATCGTTCTGCTGTTCTCGCTATAATGCTGCCGCGCCGATTCCTCGCCTGAGCTGCGTCAGCCTCAGGAATGTATAGCAGGATTCGCTGTGAGAAGAACCATACACGCAGCACGCAGTAGACCGTACCTGGACGGTCGCGTGCTATTTCTGAACTCTAACGTCGGCCTGGCCCAACAGGCCGCTGTGTTCAGGTGCCGCAAGGGCGATGTACTGTAACCTCGGGCAGTGCTGCGTTCCGTTGAAAAAGCTGCGGCAGCAGTTTAATCTAGCAAGTAGGGAAAGCACGTGTAGCAACACAACAGATTCTTGAGAAAGCGCAAACTGTCTATCTCTAATATGCGAGACTTACCAAGTTTCCTGTAACGTTGCTTGCAACGTGCCTCGGTAGCGCAGTAGGTAGCGCGTAAGTCTCATAATCTTAAGGTCGTGAGTTCGATCCTCACCCGGGGCATTTAATTTGCTGTACATCATGGCTGAATTAACGGCGTTGCTGTTGCTAGGGAACGAACTTAATTGTCGTTCGTTATCCACAAGGAGGCTACACCTCAGCGTCAATATGTTTATTTCCAATTATGACAACGTACAACTTTGATCTTTCTCTTCCCTTGTTATGAGTAAAATAATGAATAGTCAATTTCGAGCTGTGCGCCATGCCAGTCTGTAGGCGCAAATATGCTCGCAAACAGAGAACACCACTGAGACCAGATTCAGCACGAAATACGAGAGGAGACGGAGAAGATCTCACGCTTATCGAGCAAATCCGGTGTGGTCTAGTGGCTAGGATACCTGGCTTTCACCCAGGAGGCCCGGGTTCGATTCCCGGTACCGGAACGGAAGTTTTTGCGCACACAACGCTCCATGTTTTGGCCTTCGAACTGTCGTTTGTCGCCCACCCTCCGGAGCTTCGGCCGAACGTAATCGGGGAAAACAGGCACATGATGCAATTACTGTCGGCACCGGAATAAAGGGAGAAGTGGCACTGGTCCGCTGTTGGGCTGCTACCAGCGTCAGTGGGAAGTCGGTGAAGTCGCCAGTTGCGGCAGAAGCCAGCTGTTACCGTAGTACGCCTACACACGCGTTCCAGTTATTCACATTGCTTGCAGCCGCTCCATCCACAACAAGGGTGAGCCCGGATAGCTCAGTCGGTAGAGCATTAGGCTTTTAACCTAAGGGTCCAGGGTTCAAGTCCCTGTCCGGCGAAGATTTTAACGTTTCCGCAATGGCTCGTCTCGTAGCGATGGTAGCCCTGCCGTAATCAGTGCACAGAGTTCGTTTCCTGTCAACATTCTGCGCAGACCGGTTGCATTTCTCACGATTCCAGGGAAACTTCAGTTACGAGCAGTCGTGGCCGAGTGGTTAAGGCGTCTGACTAGAAATCAGATTCCCTCTGGGAGCGTAGGTTCGAGTCCTACCGACTGCGTCGGTTTTTTTCTTTTTTTGTTTAAGAAGAACGAGCAGAAAATTTCGCAGTTTGCCTGTCGTTTTGGTACCTCTCCACACCTCGCCTCTCACAGCCGTTTATAGTGCCTGTCATTTTGATAAGGGCGAATTCCAAGCGTCAGCTTTCGCGTCAGCCGAGCAAAGTCGGGACAAGTCGGGACATACTACAGGATGGTCTGCGTGGAGCAACGACGAAAAAAACCTTCATGTAACAGCACGCGGCTCACATACTCATACGAAAAAACCAGCGCCACTTGCGGTGGCCGGGAATCGAACCCGGATCAACTGCTTGAAAGGCAACTATGCTCACCATTACACCACCACCGCACTGCCGCTGCTCGCAACGCCCCGCTGTGTCGGCTTCCCGCCCGCCAGCAGCGGCCCACGGTGATAGTAGCTGCAGGCGCTTTTCGAGGTAGGAGGGTGCATCCACACGCATTCGGGTAGCGCCTCCACGCACGCTGCGTCTTTGGGCAAGACTAGTCGCCGCGGCCGCAAGGTTACTCACACGATAGTGATGAGCATTCGTTTTAAGGCAATGTAGTGGAGGACTCCACGTGTGTAGCACTTTTTTCGGTTGTATCCGACGTCGCTGGGTGGCAATCCCACTTTCCCATGCAGAAAAGTGCTCGGGAAGCACGGGCAGCTTGTCGAGCATCGGTGGTTCAATGGCATGTGCCTCAGTAGTGCAGTAGGCAGCGCGTAAGTCTCATAATCGTAAGGCTTGCCGGCACGATAGCTCAGCGTGTTCGGTCTGAGAGTTATCTGCCCTCTGTAATAAAAGACCGAGTCAACGATGAACTTGAACGGGCGTCATCGGACGTCCGCCCCCAACAAATGCAACGAAAGAAATGAGAACAAAAAAAAAATTGGTGAATGCTCGCTTAGCATGCGGACGGCCCGGGTTCGATTCCCGGCCGATGCATCGTTCTGCTGTTCTCGCTATAATGCTGCCGCGCCGATTCCTCGCCTGAGCTGCGTCAGCCTCAGGAATGTATAGCAGGATTCGCTGTGAGAAGAACCATACACGCAGCACGCAGTAGACCGTACCTGGACGGTCGCGTGCTATTTCTGAACTCTAACGTCGGCCTGGCCCAACAGGCCGCTGTGTTCAGGTGCCGCAAGGGCGATGTACTGTAACCTCGGGCAGTGCTGCGTTCCGTTGAAAAAGCTGCGGCAGCAGTTTAATCTAGCAAGTAGGGAAAGCACGTGTAGCAACACAACAGATTCTTGAGAAAGCGCAAACTGTCTATCTCTAATATGCGAGACTTACCAAGTTTCCTGTAACGTTGCTTGCAACGTGCCTCGGTAGCGCAGTAGGTAGCGCGTAAGTCTCATAATCTTAAGGTCGTGAGTTCGATCCTCACCCGGGGCATTTAATTTGCTGTACATCATGGCTGAATTAACGGCGTTGCTGTTGCTAGGGAACGAACTTAATTGTCGTTCGTTATCCACAAGGAGGCTACACCTCAGCGTCAATATGTTTATTTCCAATTATGACAACGTACAACTTTGATCTTTCTCTTCCCTTGTTATGAGTAAAATAATGAATAGTCAATTTCGAGCTGTGCGCCATGCCAGTCTGTAGGCGCAAATATGCTCGCAAACAGAGAACACCACTGAGACCAGATTCAGCACGAAATACGAGAGGAGACGGAGAAGATCTCACGCTTATCGAGCAAATCCGGTGTGGTCTAGTGGCTAGGATACCTGGCTTTCACCCAGGAGGCCCGGGTTCGATTCCCGGTACCGGAACGGAAGTTTTTGCGCACACAACGCTCCATGTTTTGGCCTTCGAACTGTCGTTTGTCGCCCACCCTCCGGAGCTTCGGCCGAACGTAATCGGGGAAAACAGGCACATGATGCAATTACTGTCGGCACCGGAATAAAGGGAGAAGTGGCACTGGTCCGCTGTTGGCTGCTACCAGCGTCAGTGGGAAGTCGGTGAAGTCGCCAGTTGCGGCAGAAGCCAGCTGTTACCGTAGTACGCCTACACACGCGTTCCAGTTATTCACATTGCTTGCAGCCGCTCCATCCACAACAAGGGTGAGCCCGGATAGCTCAGTCGGTAGAGCATTAGGCTTTTAACCTAAGGGTCCAGGGTTCAAGTCCCTGTCCGGGCGAAGATTTTAACGTTTCCGCAATGGCTCGTCTCGTAGCGATGGTAGCCCTGCCGTAATCAGTGCACAGAGTTCGTTTCCTGTCAACATTCTGCGCAGACCGGTTGCATTTCTCACGATTCCAGGGAAACTTCAGTTACGAGCAGTCGTGGCCGAGTGGTTAAGGCGTCTGACTAGAAATCAGATTCCCTCTGGGAGCGTAGGTTCGAGTCCTACCGACTGCGTCGGTTTTTTTCTTTTTTTGTTTAAGAAGAACGAGCAGAAAATTTCGCAGTTTGCCTGTCGTTTTGGTACCTCTCCACACCTCGCCTCTCACAGCCGTTTATAGTGCCTGTCATTTTGATAAGGGCGAATTCCAAGCGTCAGCTTTCGCGTCAGCCGAGCAAAGTCGGGACAAGTCGGGACATACTACAGGATGGTCTGCGTGGAGCAACGACGAAAAAAACCTTCATGTAACAGCACGCGGCTCACATACTCATACGAAAAAACCAGCGCCACTTGCGGTGGCCGGGAATCGAACCCGGATCAACTGCTTGGAAGGCAACTATGCTCACCATTACACCACCACCGCACTGCCGCTGCTCGCAACGCCCCGCTGTGTCGCCTTCCCGCCCGCCAGCAGCGGCCCACGGTGATAGTAGCTGCAGGCGCTTTTCGAGGTAGGAGGGTGCATCCACACGCATTCGGGTAGCGCCTCCACGCACGCTGCGTCTTTGGGCAAGACTAGTCGCCGCGGCCGCAAGGTTACTCACACGATAGTGATGAGCATTCGTTTTAAGGCAATGTAGTGGAGGACTCCACGTGTGTAGCACTTTTTTCGGTTGTATCCGACGTCGCTGGGTGGCAATCCCACTTTCCCATGCAGAAAAGTGCTCGGGAAGCACGGGCAGCTTGTCGAGCATCGGTGGTTCAATGGCATGTGCCTCAGTAGTGCAGTAGGCAGCGCGTAAGTCTCATAATCGTAAGGCTTGCCGGCACGATAGCTCAGCGTGTTCGGTCTGAGAGTTATCTGCCCTCTGTAATAAAAGACCGAGTCAACGATGAACTTGAACGGGCGTCATCGGACGTCCGCCCCCAACAAATGCAACGAAAGAAATGAGAACAAAAAAAAAATTGGTGAATGCTCGCTTAGCATGCGGACGGCCCGGGTTCGATTCCCGGCCGATGCATCGTTCTGCTGTTCTCGCTATAATGCTGCCGCGCCGATTCCTCGCCTGAGCTGCGTCAGCCTCAGGAATGTATAGCAGGATTCGCTGTGAGAAGAACCATACACGCAGCACGCAGTAGACCGTACCTGGAC